>NC_091796.1:62421515-62724545 GCF_041296235.1 Equus asinus | reverse complement strand
TATTGCCAAATAAATGCTTAAATATAGTTATATCACAAAGTTGTCTAGAAACTCCTCATTCTGGCTTTGAAAGATCTTTCATAAAATGGCCTCAATCCTTTAATCCTACTAATGCCTTACTAATATTCCAAAACTAAAATGAAACCCATTTCAAACTCCTGACCTCCAGAACCGTAAGATGATAAGTTTGTGTTGTTTTAAGCCACTAAGTTTGTGGTAATTTGTTACAGAGCAGTGCACTGTCATATAATTTTCTCTGTGAAGCACTTCTTTCTCTTTCTGGCCAGGTGTTACCTCTTTGACTAATTTCCTTGCTATCATCTGTTGCAGTTATTGGAGAACTCACCAAACAGTCCCTAGTAAACTGTCAGCTCCCTGAGGTCAAGGATGGCTGCTGCCCAACCTCACTACCCCATCCTCCTCCATCAAGTTCCTATATAGTGGCAGAAACAGACGGCAGCACAATGACTAAAATAGGAATCCACGACTCCATACCACTATAAGTAAAAAACTGAAAAATAAATAAATCACAGGGGAGCATAAGCTAACTGGTAAATATAGAAGGAATAATGGAATTAGAAAATTACCATTTGGCAAACATCATACTAATAACTAATTCACCAAATGAACATCAATAGATGCTAAAAACTAGTGGGTGAAAGTTTGATGAGGAATAGGATATTTACATAATCTCAAAGTCACTCTCCTGCAAGTATGTATTAATTACAAAAGGAAAAAGAGTAATTTTACAGTGGAGAAACTTGGCACATCCCTCTTTAATTAAGTGACCAAAGTTAACATTAACAGGAAAGAGACAGCCTAAACTCGTGCACCAGCTGAGATGATGCCCTGAGAACACAGCATCGCTCTGCGGTCCTCCTCCCAGGGGCACAACCCACATCTGCTCCTGAGGAGACATCAGAGAACCTAAAGTAAGAAGCATGCTACAAAATCCCTGTCCTGGACTCTTCAGAAGTGTCAAGTTGATAAAAGTCAAGGAAAGACTGAAGAAGTGCTGCAGACCAAAGGGCGCTAAGGAGCCAGGGCTGTAAACACACGTGTGACCCTGGGCTGCACCTGTCTTCGGCTTGCTTACTTGTTTCCACAATGGCTATGACTGGGGGACTGGCAAAACTTCCAGTTCGGCAACTTAATCTCAAATGGTTTCGCAGAGAGGAGTTTTTTTTTTTTTGCTATTGTGACTCTTCCGAATCTTTAAAATTATTTCATATTTTAAATAAAGTAAAAACATTTACAAGGCCAATCACAAATCAGTCTGAGCCTAATGTTTTAAGTCTCTTCTCCCCTCCTTTTCTCCTTCTGCCCCAGCCCCACCCTGCAGCCCTGCATATTATTCCCAATGTCCGTAATTCTTAAGTTTGCCAGGAACTTGCTGCCATCTTGGTTTTGTGCATACTCTTCCTTCTACCTAATATTCTCTTCCATCCCATTTCTCCATTAAAATGTTGCGCATCCTTCAAAGATTAATGCAAACACTGCTCCCCATGTGAAGATGTCTACATACGAAATTGGAATTTATATCTCCTTCTCCTGTGTTCCCCATTTTAAGTTTTCCTTCCATTACAATCAGGAGTCCATGTGTAGGACCTTCAAGCAGCGTGGTCAAGAGGAAATGGCAAAGGAGTTCCTGAAGTTAACTAAAGGGGCCTGCTACCAAATCCTCCACACACCACGTGAGAGGCCTAGGGCCAGGTACCCGGTCTCTCTAGACCTCAGTTCTTCAACTATAAAACTGAAATAATGGACAAAAACTTCACGAAGTTGCCATGAAAATAGGTAGATGTGTGAAGTCATCCTGGGCATTCAAGAAAAAGGAGATCCAAAAATACGATTGCACTTCACATTCAATATGATGGCTATAAACAAAACATAGACGACAAGGGTTAGCAAAGATACAGAGAAATTGAAACCCTCACACGCTACTGCTGGGAATGCAAAATGCTGAAGCTCCTGTGTAAAGGGTCTGGCAGTTACTCAGTAAGTTAAGCGCAGAATTATTATATGATCCAGCAATTCCACTCCTAACTATATACCCAAGAGAACTGAAAACATGTTTGTGCAAAAACTTGTACATAAATGGTCATAGCAGCACTATTCAAAATAGCCAAAACGTGGAAACAATCCAAATGCCCATCAACGATGGATAAACACATTGTGGTTTACCTATACAATGAAATGGTATTTGGAACTAAAAAGAAGTGATGTGCTGATACATGCTGCAACATGGATTAACCCTGCAACCACGTGAGTGAATGAAGGCAGACACAAAAAGCCAGATATTATATGATTTTGTTTACACGAAATATCCGGAATAGGCAAATCTATAAAGACAGAAAGTAGATTAACGATTGCCCAGGGCTAGGGGGAATGGAGGGTGAGGGAAAATAGCTACATTGTTCAGAGTTTCCTTTTGGGGTGATGGAAACATTCTAAAATTGATTGTGGTGATGGTTGCACAACTCTGTAAATAAATTACAAACCTCTGAATTGTACTCTATGAATGGATGAATTGTATAGTCTGTGAATTATATCTCAATAAAGGTTTTACAAAAAATAAATAGATCCCTTCCTCCAGGAACCATGTTTTATCCTTGCATGGTCCACTCTGCAAGCACAGACGTCACTGTGGAAATGTGTGCTGAAGTGAACTCGAGTACAGCTGCAGTCTGTGCTGCAAATGTGCACAGCAATATGCATCTGACTGTTGTCCTTCCAGGGGACCTGGTCCCGCTGTCACTCAGATGAGCCATCACGGTTTCACAGAGCTTCCTGTTCACCTGTCCAGATGAACGAGGAGGCCGGCTGGGGTGGAGGCTCCCGTCATCAGCTACAGAACAGATTTTCACACGTAGAAGCCTGTTGATAGAACAGCCTCCACAACACTGTTTTCACGGGTAAACAAGCCACTCCAAGCAACTAGAGTACTGGAAATTCATACACATACAAAGCAATCAGGATTACTTTCAAAATAGCAATACCATTCAAAAGAACTGAAAAAGCAAAAAATGTAACTTTCAGCTGACACTATTTAATATTCTTTAACAGACAGATCTAGTTTTAACTGTACAGAGTTGGCTCTATGATGTACCACCTAAAACTCTGCTGCCAGATTTTACTGCAACAAAAGGACTCAATTTGCCCCTATTTGTAAGGAGATGATTCCTAACTGGACATTGCCCAGCCATCACCAAATGAAGATCGAGATCTCACTGTGAGGCCCAACCACCTTCCTGGAAAGGAAATGCTAAGGTTTGTGTTATTAGGGTTTTCTATATGTCTGCCTAACACCTTTTTGTCATTTTGTAGCTTCAACGAAAATTCCAGCAGATTGCTTCTTCTGAAGGGATAGAGGGCCCTGCCATATTTTTTAGTCCTCTCTAGAAAGGTACTGGATAGAATATGTAACACCTTGGATGAAATTTATATCAGTGAAAAGTACCTTTGCATGTTATAGTTTACGTGTTTTAAAAACTGGCCTTCTTTTCCTCTTTCTCTCTCTGAAGAGGCTCTTTTATCTGGAATCTATGAGAATCTGAGTGTACACCAGGGGCAACTATACAGATCAGCACGTGCTGTTCTACTTTCAAGCACCTTAATTGCTCTCAGAAGCACAATTATACACACACACACACACACAAGCTATGACAAATGTGGCAAATACATTTTTTTCTGACAATAATGTAATTACAACCGTAACATAAAATTTAATGTAAAAATCTATAGGCATAAATGATGTTTAAAATATAAATTCACTTTAAGTAAAATAAATACAGCTAACAAATTGTGAAACCAAATTACTAACAGAAACAAATCATTCAAACAGACAATATTAGTTTCTTTGTATCTTTTACTATATTTAAACTCCAAAAATAGATATACATGAATATAAAGTATGTATAACAGAGCGTATAACACGCAGACACAGACACACACACATTTCAAGCAGCCTAGCCCCAGCCCGGTCCCGGGGAAGAGAATATCTGAAGAGCGTGTGAATCGGTTGGTTCTTCTTTTACAATTTCATGTTGAAATTCCCATTTGTGAACCACCTAAGTACTCAGCCTTCTGCCATCCTGCTTCAGGGTCCTTCCACTGTCCAAGGCTCAAACACGTCCTCTCTTATGCAGTTAACAGGGACCTAACATCTTTGTGCGCTCATGTTTTCACACTAACTTACAGGCCAGTATAATCATAACTTATCATGAGCCTTAAGCAATTTTGTTTTCTGCTAAGCTGGAATGGCCTTCACCTAATTTTTGCTCACAGTCCCTTTGCATATATTTTCATTACACTCCACTCTCTTATTCATACCTTGATTAAATGGCTGATCTACTTGAATTTTCATTTTACATATCACCATCTCAAGTGGAAAGTTTCCCGGGGTTCAATGACGGCCACCAGGAAGGGCCAGCCCCCTGCGCCACCAGACAGGAAGCTCTTCATGACACTGGCGAAGCCGTCTTAGGGACGGGTAATCATACTGTGGAGGAACATTCTAAATAACTAAACTTTTTGACTTATTTCCCATTTTTGTTTTTACTTAGCACTCAGAGCAGCCTCAGATACTGTATTAGGAATAAAAACATTTAAAAAGAGTGGATTAGATTATGAATATAGAAGCAAAATTCCTCTACATGATATGGGCAAACCAAGTCCAGCAACATGTAAGAAGAAAAAGAAGAAGAAGAAGAAGAAGAAGAAAAAAAAATATATATATATATACACACACATATATATATACCTTCACATACACCACACACAGAGACTTGCGAGATTTATCACAGGAATACAAGATTTGTTCAGCATAAAAAAGCAATAATAGAATAACACCACATTAATAAAGAACCATCCTTTCATGATAAAACAAAGTAAGAATAGAAGGGAACTTCCTCAACCTCATAAAAGGCATCCACAAGAAACCCACAGCAAACGTTACACTTAATGTGGAAAGACTGAGCACCGCCCCCCAAGATGAGGAAAAACAAAAGGGTACCTGATCTCGGCACTGCTGTTCAACAGGGTGAAGGTCTAGCCAGAGGCATGCGGGAAGACGTAGAGGCATCCAGAATGGAAAGGCAGAAGCAAAAGTGTCCCCACTTGCAGATGACACAACTTTGCAGATAGGAAACACTAAGGAGTCCACACACACAAAAACCGTTAGAGCTAAGAGACAAATTCAGCAAGGTTCAGGATATAAGATCCATGTACAAAAGTCAATTGTGTTTCTACATACTAGCAATGAACACTCCCAAGATGAAATTAAGAAAACAATTCAATTTATAATAGCATAAAAAATAATAGACTAGACAAAGACATGACAAGAAAACTACAGACCAATATCCCTTATGAATGTAGATACAAAACTCCTCAACGAAATAGCAGCAAAATAACCCAACAGCACATTAAAAGGATTATACACCACGAAAAAAAGGGGAAAAAACCTCCACACAATCATCTCAATAGATGCAGAAAAAGCACCGGACAAAATTCAACACATTTCATGATAAAAGTGCTCAGAAAACTAGGAATAGAAGGGCGTTTTCTTAACATGACACAGGGTATTTTTTTAAAACCCACAGCTAACATCACACTCAATGATGAGAGACTGAAATCTTTTCACCCTAAAATTAGGAAAAAGACAAGGAGACCCACTTTCACCACTACTATTCAACATTGCACTGGAAGTCAAAGCCAGAAGAATTAGACAAGAAACAAAACTAAAGGCATTCAATCTGGAAATTTGAACCTTTTGGAATTTTACCCTTTTGACAGATTGCACCATTCTATATAAGAAAACTCCATAGAATCCACACAAAAAACCAACTAGAGCTAATAAATAAATTCAGCAAAGCTGCAGGATACAAAATCAGTTGTTTCTCTGTGCCAGAAATAAACGATTCCAAATGGAAATAAACAAAACAATTCCATTTACAATAGCATCCAAAATAATAAAATATCTAGGAGTAAATTTAACCAAGGAGGTAAGAGACTTGTACACTGAAAACTAAAAACCACTGCTGACAGAAATTAAAGCAGACCTTAAAAAGCAGAAAGACATTCCAGGTTCATGGACTAGAAAACTTAACATTGTGAGGGTGGCAATACTCCTTAAAGCAATCTACAGATTCAATGCAACCTTTATCAAAATCCCAATAGTCATTTCTCCAGAAATGGAAAAGTCATTCTTCAAATTCATATGGAACTGCAAGGGGCCACAAATAGCCAAAACAATCTTGAAAAACAACAAAGTTGCAGGACTCACACTTCCAGATTTCAAAACTGACTACAAAGCTACAATAATTGAACAGTGAGCTTTTTGCAATAAGACAAAAAAAGAAATAAAATATATACCAATTGGAAAGGAAGAAATAAAACTTTGTTCACAGATGACATGATTGTCTGTGTAGAATATCCAAAAGAATCAACAAAAAAACTCCTGGAACTAATAAGCAATTCTAACAAGGTTGTAAGATACAAGGTTAACATATGAAATTCAATCTCTTTCTTATATACCAGTAATGCCAGTATATCTACACCTATATACCTACAGACCAGTATATACCAAGTGAAATTTGAAATTAAAAACACAATACCATTTACATTACACTCAAAATAATGAAATAGTAATAAAATCCAACAAAACATGTACAAGATCTATAGGAGGAAAACTACAAAACTCTGCTGAAATAAATCAAAGAGCTAAATAAACGGAGAGACATTCCATATTCATGGATAGGAAGACTCAGTATTGTGAAGATGGCAGTTCTTCCCAACTTGACCTTTAGATTCAGTGCAAGCCCAGTGAAAATCCCAGCAAGTTATTTTGTAGATATTGACACAATGATTTGAATGTTTATAAGACTCAGAATAGCCAACACAATATTGAAGGAGAAGAACAAAGTTGGAGGGCTGACACTACCCAAGTTTCAGACTCACTATACAGCTACAGTAATTAAGAGAGTGTAGTATTGGCAAAAAAAAACCCCAGACAGATCAATGGAACAGAACAGAAAGCCCAGAAATAGACCCATATAAATACAGTCCACTGATCTTTGACAAAGGAGCAAAGCAATACAGTGGAGCAAAGACAATCGTTTCAACAAATGGTCCTGGAACAATTGAACATGCACATGTAAAAAAATGAATCTAGGCACACACTTTACACCGTTCACAAAAACTAGCTCAGTATGGATCACAGACCTAAAGGTAAAATGCAAAATTATAAATCTCCTAGAAGATAATACAGGAGAAAACAGATTACCTTGGCTTTGGAGATACTTTTTAATATGACACCAAAGTCGGGGCTGGCCCCGTGGCCGAGTGGTTAAGTTCGCGTGCTCCGCTGCAGGCGGCCCAGTGTTTTGTCAGTTCGAATCCTGGGCGCGGACATGGCACTGCTCATCAGACCACGCTGAGGCAGCGTCCCACATGCCACAACTAGAAGAACCCACAACGAAGAATACACAACTATGTACCGGGGGGCTTTGGGGAGAAAAAGGAAAAAATAAAATCTTTAAAAAAAAAAAAAAAAAATATGACACCAAAGTCACCATTCCTGAAAGAAATTAATGATGAGATGAATTTCATTAAAATAAAAAATTTCTGCTCTGCTAAAGACATTGTCAAGAGAATGAAAAGACAAGCCATAAAGTGGAATAAAATATTTGCAAAAGACACATCTGATAAAGGACTTATCCAAAATATATGAAAAACTCTTAAAACTCAACAACAAAACAATCGGATTAAAAAAAATGGCCAAAGACCTTAAAAGACACCTCACCAAAGAACATTTACAGATGGCAAATAAGCATATTAAAAGATGCTCCACATCATATGTCATCAGAAAAATGCAAAACAACAATAAGATACCATTACACACCTATTAGAATACCCCAAATCCAAGACATTGACAACAGGAAATGCTGGCGAGGATGTGGAGCAACCGGAACTCTCGTTCACGGCTGGTGGGAACTCAAAATGGTACAGCCGCTTTGTAAGACATTTTGGCAGTTTCCGACAAAACTAAACATACTCTTACCATACAATCTGGCAATCATGCTCCTTGGTATTTACCCAAAGGAGTTGAAAATTTACATCTATACAAAAATCTGCACATGGATGTTTCTAGCAGCCTTATTCATAACTGCTGAAACTTGGGAACAACCAAGATGTCCTTCAGTAGGTGAATGGATAAATAATCTAAGATGCAGCCAGACAATGGAATATCATTCAGTGTAAAAAGAAATGAGCTATCAAGCCTTGAAAAGACATGGAGGAATCTTAAATGCATATTATTAACTAAAAGAAGCCCATCTGAAAAGGCTACCTATGTATGATTCCAACTATATGACATTCTGGAAAAGGCAAACGGTGGAGACAGTGAAAAGGTCAGAGGTTGCCAGGAGTTTGGTGTGTAGGAAAGATGACCAGGCAAAGCACAGGGGATTTTTAAAGTAGTGGCAATACTCTGTATGATACCATAATGATGAACACATGTCATTACACACTTGTCCAAACCCACAGAATGTACAGCACCAAAAATAAACCTTAAGGTAAACCATGGACTTTAGATGATTTTGATGTGTCAACATGGCTTCATCAATTGTAACAAATGCACCACTTTGGTGGAGGATGTTACTAAGGGGTGAGGATATGCATGTTTGGAGGCAGGGAACACAAGGGCTATCCCTGTACCTTCCTCTCCATTTTGCTGTGAACTTAAAACTTTCTAAAAAATAAAGTAAAAACAAACAAAAAAAACACAATGGGGCTGGCCTGGTGGCATAGTGGTTAAGTTCATGTGCTCCACTTCAGCGGCCTGGGACTTGCGGATTCGGATCCTGGGTGCAGACCTACATACTGATCATCAAGCCATGCTGTGGTGGCATCCACATACAATATAGAGGAAGACTGGCACAGATGTTAGTTAGCTCAGGGCCAATCTTCCTCACCAACAAAACAAAACAAAACAGTGTGATACTGGCATAAGGATAGGCATATACATCAAATGGAATAGAGAGTCTAGAAATGAACCTAAACATCTATGGCCAATTGATTTTCAGCAATGGTGTCAAGATCATGCAATGGGAAAGAACAGTTTCTTTAAGAACTGGTACTGGGAAAATTAGATAACCAGATGCAAAAGAATAAAGTTGACCCCTTCACTTCAAACACAAAAATTAAATCAAAATAGATCAAAAACTGAAATATAAATTTATAACATATTTAGAAGTTATAATTATTGAATTATAAACTCAAATATAAAAGTATAAGATTCACAGATAAAAACATAGGGGTGTGTGCTCATGACCTCAGATTTGGCAATAGATTCTCAGATTTAGCACCAAAATGCAAGCAACAAAAGAAAAAAATAGATAAATTGGACTTCATCAAAATTAAAAACTAGTGTACATAAAAGACATTGTCAAGAATGTGAAAATACAATCTATAGAATGGGAGAAAACATTTGCAAATCATTTATGCAATATGAGTTTAATATCCAGAATACATAAAGAACTCTTACAATAATAACAAGTAAAGAATAAGAAATGGATATAATATTTAAGTAATTTTTTTTAAGATTTTTTAATTTTTTTCCTTTTTCTCCCCAAAGCCCCCCTGAACATAGTTATATATTCTTAGTTGTGGCATGTGGGACTCTGCCTCAGCATAGCCTGATGAGTGGTGTCATGTCTGTGCCCAAGATTCAAACTGGCGAAACTCTGGGCCACTGCAGCGGAGCGCGCGAACTTAACCACTCAGCCATGAGGCCGGCCCCTAAATAATAATTTTTAAATAATACATAAATAACAAAAAGACAACCCAATTTAAAAAATGGGCAAAGGATTTGAATAGATATTTCTTTGGGTTTTTTGGGGGGGTTTTTCGGTGAGGAAGATTGGCCCTGAGCTAACATCTGTTGCCCATCTTCCTCTTTTGCTTGAGGAAGATTGTTGCTGAGCTAACATCTGTGTCACTCCTCCTCCACTCTGCATGTGGGACACTGCCACAGCGTGGCCCAATAAGTGGTGTGTAGGGATCTGAACTGGCGAACCCCAGGCCGCCAAAGCGGAGCGTGTACACTCAACCACTACACCACTGGGCCAGCCCCTGAATAGCTATTTCTTGAAAAAAGATATACAAATGGCCAATAACCACATGAAAAGATGTTCAGCATCACCGATCATTAGAGAAATACAAATCAAAACCATAATGAGATACTGCTTCATACCCAGTAGGATGGTTTTAATTAAGAAAACAGAAAATAACAAGTGTTGGCAAGGACGTTGAAAAATAACAACATTGCTAGGGAATGTAAAATGACACAGGTGCTTTGGAAAACAGTTTGCCAGTTCCTCAAAATGTTAAACATCGAATTGCCATGTGACCCAGCAATTCCTCTCTTAGGTAAACATCTAAGAGAAATAAAGACATCTGTCCATGCAGAAAATTGTACATGAACGCTTATAGTAGCATTAGTCATAATCGCCGAAAGTACAGACAGACCAAATGCCCGTCAACAGATGAAAGGATAAACAAACTGTGGCGTCTATGTGCAATGAACAGTATTCTGCAGCAAGAAGGAAGGAACTGCTGACACATGCTAAACTCGCATGGACCTTGAAAGCATTATGCTAAGAAAAAGAAGCCAGCCACAAAAGGTCATGTATTGTATGATTCCTTTGTATAATGGATCCAGGATAGGCAAATCCTTAGAAAGCAGATTAGAGGTTACCAGAGGATGGGGGCAGGCAGGGAGTGGGGGGTGTACAGTGTAGCAAGTACAGGATGTTTTTATGGAGTGAGGAAAAAGTTTTGAAATTAGAGAGAACTGGTGGTTTGCATAACCTTATGAATACACCACCACTGAACTGTACACTTCAAAATGGTTAATTGTATATTATGTGAATTTCACCTCAATTGAAAAAGAATAGAATGCTCAGGAACAGATTCAATAAAGGAAGTGCAGGGTTGGAGACTGAAAACTACAAGATGTCACTGAAAGAAAGTTAAAGACCTAAATAAATGGAAAGATGTCCTGTGTTCATGGCCTAGAAAACTCAGTATTTTCAAGATGGTAGTGCTCCCCACATTGATCTACAGATTCAGTGCAATCTATATCAAAGTCCCACTTGGCTCTTTCTGACAAGCTAATTCTAAAATTCACATGGAAATGCAAGGGACTCAGAAAAGTCAAAATCTCAAAGAGGAAGAACAGAGTTGGAGGACTCACACTCTCCATTTCCAATATTTACTACAAAACTACAATAATCAAGATAGTGTGGTACTGTCATAAGGACAGACATAACAGACTATGGAGCAGAACTGAGAATCCAAAAATAAGCTCATACATCTATGGTCAACTGATTTTTGATAAATTTGCCAAGACCAATCAATGGAGAAAGAATAGTCTTTTGTGACAGGTCTTCGTGACCTAAGATTAAGCAATATTTTCTTAGACACCAAAAGCACAACAACAAAAGAAAAAATAGATAAATTGGACTTCATCAAAATTAAAAACTTTTGCCCTTTAAAAGAAACTATCAAGAAAATGAAAAGACAAGAGGGTCCAATATCCAAACAAAGAACTCTTACACCTCAGTAATAATAAGACAGAGAACCCAATTAAAAAATAAGCAAAATATTTGAATTATTTGTTGAAAGAAGATACACAAAAGCCAATAACCACATGAAAAGATGCTCAAGATCATTCGTCATTATAGAAATGCAAATCAAAACCACAATGGGATAGCCTTTCACACCCAGTAGGATGTCTGTAATAAAAAAGATAGACAATAACATGTCGGTAAGGATGTAGAGAAATTGGAATTCTCATCCATAGCTAGTGGGAATGTAAAATATGCAGCCTCTTTGGGAAATAGTTTGCCAATTCCTCAAACACAGAGTTACCTTATGACCCAGCAATTCTAGCATTATACCCAAGAGAAATAAAAACATACATTCACTCAAAAACTTAAACATGAACGTTCATAGCAGCATTATTTGTAATAGTCAAAAAGTGAAAACAAACCAAGCATCCATCAACTAATGAATGCATAAACAAAACGCAGTATATCCATACACTGGAATATTATTTGTAAAACAAAAGGAATGAAGTACTGATACATGCCTCAACATGAACCCCGAAAACATTACACTAAGTGAAAGAAGCAGACACAAAAGGCGACATATTGTATGATTCCATTTACATGAAGGGTCCAGAACAGTCGAATCCACAGAGACAGAAGTAGATTATCGATTGCCTTGGCCTGAGGGGGAGGAGAGAATGAGGAGTGACTGCCGATGGGGACCAGCGATACTGCATTTGGGGAGATGGAAACCTCTGCAGTAGACAGTGGGGATGGTTGTACCTTTTGAATATACTGAAAAAACCCACTGAATTGTAAACTAAAAGGGTGAAATTTACAGTATGTGAATTATATCTCAACAGAAAAAAAGAGCAGATGAGAATCTACTGCAGAGAAACCAAGTACTCATAGGAATTGAGGCTGGGGAGCCAGTATTTTAGTGTATAAAACACTCGCTAGTTTGCAAAAGGACTGCTAACAAGTGTGTGAGGTTTAGAGGCGGATTAACTGAAGATTCTAATGTAAACATTGTACATCGGGACGAAATCTCAGGATTTTAAACCTGTTAGAGAAGATAACTTGACCCTAAAGTAAAGAATTTCTGTCGCTAAATTAGTCTATGGTAAAACCATCACTCAGATTTCAGCTTGGTGACATTTATATAACCAATCAATTCTACGGTGAAAACTAGAAATCTAGACTGAGTTCTGCTGTTACTTTGCTGACTTTATGAACTAAATGGCTTCCGATTCCTGTTGAGAGGCCCTTAAGCCTCAGCCTCAGCTGGGGTGTGGGAGGTTTTCTCCCCTCAGGCCTCAGCTCCTGTGAGTGATGTCAGGAATCGAGACATCTACTTCTTAACATGCTGCACAGACTATTTCTGGACGCGCACAGCAGCAGGAGACGGGTGAAACACCAAGCCCTCCAGGCAGTCTGGCAGGGCACCTGCAGCCTCCAAGAAGCGGCTTCCCAGAGGGCCCGGAACACGTGGGAGCTGCAGCTCCAGGCCGCCGGCCCAAACCGCGTGTCTGGAGACCCACAGACATCTCACCTTGCCTTAAAGAACTTTGTTCTAAAGTCAGCTTTACAGAAAAATAGGACAAACAACTCAAGATCTGTCTACATGGCAAAATCAGAATTACAGAAGATGTGATTTATTTTGTAAAACCTTTCTAGACTAATTGGATATTTTTGAATAGGTTATGGTTTTCTTATTTGTTTTTTGTTTGGCTTCTTAATTGTTTTTTGGGTTTTTTTCCAAGATTGGTCCTGAGCTAACATCTGTTGCCAATCTTCTTTTTTCTTCTTCTTCTCCCCAAAGGCCCCCAGTACATAGTTGTATATTCTAGTTGTAGGTCCCCCTAGTTGTGGCATGTGGGACACCGCCTCAGCGTGGCCTGATGAGCGGTGCCATGTCTGCGCCCAGGATTCGAACCAGCGAAACCCTGGGGCATTGAAGAGGAGCGCATAAACTTAACCACTCAGCCACAGGGCCAGCCCCTCTTGCTGATTGTTTTTAATTCTTGATTTTTTTTTTTTTTTTTAAAGATTGGCACCTATGCTAACAACTGTTGCCAATCTTCCTTTTTTTTTTTTTAAGGATTGGCACCTGGGCTAACAACTGTTGCCAACCTTTTTTTTTTTTTCTGCTTGATTTCCCAAACCCCCCAGGTACATAGTTGTATATCTTAGTTGCATATGCTTCTAGTTGTGGGATGTGGGACGCCACCTCAACGTGGCCTGACGAGCAGTGCCATGTCTGCGCCCACGATGAGAACCCTGGGCCACCGCAGCGGAGCGCGCGAACTTAACCACTTGGCCACGGAGCTGGCCCCTAATTCTTGAATTTTTTTTTCACTGAATTCAATAATTTGATGAGAAATTCTAATATTTCTCTGTATTTAAGTGTAAAAAATTAAAAAGCAGCAAAATTCCAGAATCATTCAAATTAAAAGGTTAAACATCTGCTCCAATCTAGAATGACATATTCCTTAATCTATATTTCTGCCTTTACACTTTTTAATGAAGGAAAATATATTTCTTCTAGCAACTTGTTTTAAAAATGCCAAGATCACAAAGTCACTATATTTAATTCATTCTTAAATTAAAAAACAGAGACTTGATAGAGCAAGTCTCTAAAAATTTAATATTTCTAATAATGAAGAAAAACAGGAAGAAGCCCTCCATGCGTGTCCAGTTGAGCCGTTAAGCTGGTTTGGTGAAGGCGCCTGGCAAGTCCAGAGATGCACTGTGGAATTAGTTCTCACCTCTTAGATTTCTACAGGACTACACTTAACTTCAATTTCTACATTTAATAATCTTACGGTTCAGTTAATTAATTAATGTAAGTTATAAGATAAATTAGCAACTGGAAATAGCTAGTTTTAAATCTCAACCTACAGCATTGGTACTCATTTCATTGGATAAAAAAACTTCCAGCAACTTTTTTTTAATGGCTGCCCAGTACACCTTTACCAACACAGTCCATTTTCATTATGGGGAAGAATGTGCAGATTTCAGACATTTGGGTCACTTGGTGGTCAAGAGAATATTGCATAGTATTTTTATCATACATCTTCTATTGAAATGTGGATTGCACAAACAAAAATAAGAATAGACATTGCCAGTCACACAGGAATGACTTCAAAGAACACTGAGCCAGTCCACTCACCGCCGGGTGCTACCAGTGTTCTTCCGTTCTCCTGACACCAACCAACCAGCTGGACATAAGGATTTATGTCCATCACACCTGCAAAAACAGGATTCTATTTTAGATCCCATATTCCTCCATGCCAGAGAAAGAATCCAAGAGTAATGACCATTCTGGATATTAAGAGACACCATGGAAAATATTACTTCATAACTAAAATATAATTTTACAGCTAAGAAGAATTTGAAGTAATTTTTAATACTGTATTTTGTAAACAGAGCAAGCAAACTTCTCTTTTACATAACCTTTTTGAACTTTAAAAGTACAAAAAATGTGTTTGACTATGACCGTTTGCCAGTGATGTCCTCAAAGACTGAACATTTTAATAAACATCATCTACTGCTTCTCGCTAGCAGCAAGGGAAAATATTAATAGGCCAGTCCAAACTTCAACAGGACAGCCTCATCAGACTCCGTATGACTCCATAGTTCCTCCCTCTTCTTTTCAAAGAATCCAGACTATCCTACCTCAGATGCATAAAACAATTAATCCACGCTCTGCTTCTTAGTTCAAAGAAGAAAACAGGGCCCCTGCACGTCTACGCAGAACCACAACCCTCAGGTTGTCTCAACGACCTGTTGGTTATCCAGTACATACGGTGAAGACATGCTACAGGAATTATTTTTGCCATGCCCTCTTCCATATTTCAGGTTTTTACCCAGAAAACCCTTTGAACTCATGCACTGTTAGTTTTTTAAATAATTAATTTTTAAAATTTTTTATTGGGGTAACATTGGCTTATAATATTGTATAGGTCTCAGGTATACAACGTTATAATTCGGTATCTGTATATAAAAAAACAAAACAAACAAACAAAACAAAAATACACTTGTGTGATGCTAGTTTAATGGCATCATAACACACATTTCCTCTGCCCCCACAGGCTGTTGAACAATTCACTCCTTTCTCCCTGAATCTTCCCTTTCAAAAACAGGACAGGCCAGGGTCAATATTTTTCAGGAAAAAAAGTACTGCAAGTTCTTAACTTCCCCTTCCCGGAAATGCTTTCCTTAGAGACTAAAAACAACACAGTGCAGTGCCCTGACCTGGGCACACGGTCTCAGAGAAGGCCCCGTTAGGTAACCTCTCACAGAAGGGAGAAGTTTTTCAAGCTCTTTAATTCAACAATTCCTGTGATGAGAAGGGAGCGATCAGTCAGCCACTCAATTCCCGATGCTCATTACCTTAAGAACAGTGACAGCAGTGGAATGAGAAGAAATTCTTAACACCAGACATGAACACGTGAAAATAAAACATACATTGGTGTCTCACCAGTAATCGTAACTATCACCCCAATCGTCCAAATGCACTAGCGGCGATCTTTAACAACGTTTGCTGGGGTTGCCACACACCAAGGAAGGGTTCTTCCTGTCGACAACTTCCAGCTTCACTCCAGCCCCAAGTTCCTTAGGCCCTGGTCCATTCCAGCACAGCACCAGAGGGAGAAGGCACAAAAGCAACAGGACACCAACAGGACTGAGCCACTGTCAGAATCTGTGTGATGTTTAGTATCAGCACTCACCCTCCGGAACCTATGCTCTTCAGCACCAAAATTATCATTTACTTTGATCTAAACTGGAATTAGTGGCTTTTTCAATATTTAAGGAATATTAATATTGAAATAATTGAATTGAAATATTTGAAATAGAATTCAAATAACTGAAATATTACTATTTCAACGTGTACTAATCCATGAATAAAATTACAGCTGGAAAAAAATCCAAATGCTTCTTTTAGTATCTGCATATTTTTTAGTATTAAAAAATACTACAGATTCTGATTTATAGTAAAATAATAATAGCAAAACCCCACTTTTTGTATAGCTATAATTAGGCAGCCCTGCGATTTAGAAAGTATATATACAATATCTGGGGACTAGGGTTTTTCTCTACTTCTTACTATGTATACTGAATCCTGATTTTTGTTTCGCTTTAGCACATTACATTTTTAAAAGAAATTTCACATTTCTATAACTGTCTTTCTTTGACACAATTCTATGGAAACACACAGCAGTTGTACAACATTTATTTCAAAATCAGGACACTGTGGTCTTGAGAAGTTGAGCAGGGACACAGCCCGCAGGTGGCAGGCCTGCCCTGGACCCCAGGCTTCCCTTCCCGTCCCTGGTGTGCGGCCTCACTGTTGGGCCAGAGACGGGCGCAGAGGAGGTGGGATGCACTTATTTCCATTCTCTCCTAGACTTCTAGGTCGATGGGGATGCAGACTGCACAAGGAGTGTGCTCTGCCCAATCCTCACACTCTCCTTGAACCTGCGTGGAAGGTCACCCTCATTCTCGCTGTACTGAAATACAACGAGGCTAGGTACACTTGAAGTCTACCTTGGGGGTCTACTGGTCTTCAAATGCCAAAACTAAGTTTAAATGACGAACTCATAGGAAGCAAAAAGAAAAAACATTTCTAAAAGGCATTTTAAATTTTAGCAGGCTTTAAATATAAAGTTTTCAATTCTCTCCATCTAATTGAAATATTTAATTGTACTTTTAAAGGGGAAAAAAAGAAATGCCCATAGGAAACTGACAAATTAAGTGAAAAGAGTGAGAGGAAGATAGGAATTCTTAAAAGACTAAAATTCAACAGACTATATAGGGAATTTTAAGAAATTTAAGCTCAAGGAAAAATCTGATTTATACTGAGGAAGAAAATACTCACAGAACTTGTGTGCCTGAATAATTTCTTGGGAGCATTTTGCAATCTGCAGGCCTTCAAGTACTCCATCCAAAAAATGTGATCTTTTCTATAACCTAAAAAAGGTACAGATCCCTCAAAATACCCACAAGATTAACCATGTGCATATTAACTACATTATTCTTACTCAGTCTTCTGCCATAAATTCGATGTCCCTTAGCAGACCACAAAAGATTTAAATTAAAACCTCTAAATTATTTCAATGTTTTTTAATGTATGAAATTCAAAACTGTTGAGTGTGATTTCCCATCACGCATGTCACTCACTCCCTACAAATTTTTAAAATTAATCGAGATATGGAATTGGTACCCTGGTGGCTGGATGGGAGTCTCGTCTCCCACTAAGGCTTTCCAAAATGGGCAAAGAGAGGAGACAAAAGTTCCTGAGTCCATCATCACTCCTGAAGAAGCCGTATCACCAAGACAGTCAGAGGACCTGATGGTGCAACACTCCAGGGTGCCAGACACTGGGGTAAATTACAGAAACCCCTTCACGATCCAAAGACCACTGGCAGCTCCAGCTTTCTGCTCCATATGTTTACAGGTTACCAATTAAAAGATGCCTTATCCTCCCATCCATGTACCCTAAAGAGGCTCACACAGTGCTGGCTCAAATAAGATGGGCTCAATAAATATTTTCTGATCGAGTATTAAACTTAGAATAAAAATCAAACTCCTTCAAGGCCATGGCTACATCTGTCACCTCCTCTCCGACCTTCTGGCCCTGTTTCTCAGCTCCAGCCACCTTCCTCTCCTGGGAGTCCTCTCCTGCACCCTGCACACTCTGCCCGGGCATTTACTCTTGCTTCCCTCTGCCGTGCGCTCCTACCCAGGTAGCCACGCCTCGCCCACACACCTGTCAGACGTGATGTTCTCAGGCCCTCTTCACCACGCTAAGTGAAACAGCACCCCTGTGACCGCTCTCCTCCTCCACCCCATCACTGCCTCACATGTCTCTTTATCTTTACTCTTCCTCTCTCCTCTCGAATGAAAACCCCGTGAAGACAGAGGCGGTTCATTTTGTCCACTGCTCCATCCCTAGTGCCTGCACATAGTTTGGGCTCCATAAATACTTACTGAATGAAAGAGCTGTCACCAGCTTCCCTGAAATCCTTCAATCTTAGGGGACTCTGTCATTAATCTCAGGGACAGATCCCAAAAGATGCCTTGAATCGGTTACTAAGAATGAAATGACGATATACTGACTGTAGAAGTTGCAAGAGTCCTCAAATAGTCTCACATGCCAGCAGGAGACCTTATACAGAAGTTGGCTGTGCAAGGAAACAGCCCATCGGCTTCTCAGCTGGTCAGAGGCTCACCTCACTGCGCACAGCAGAGAAAACAGGCACATTCAGGCACACTTGCCAGTCCCAGGTTCCTCTAGCACACAGCAAAAGACAAAGATGAGATTTTTATTTCTCATCAAAAGAAAATCCATAGTGAACTTGTTCTCTTCCATAGTTCCCTGTTCTCCATGATTTTTTCAAAACAAATGATATACAGTGAATCAAGTTTTCTCATAGAATAAGTGAAATATCATTGATTAAGTGAAATATTTCATTTCAACAATGACTTAAACATTAGCTTCTTAATTCCTTATAAGGTTTAATAAACTTACGTAAAATAAAATGCTCTCATCCGATTTTGTTTCTGCCTAGGTACCTTATCAGAATATTTGACCTAAACAGTCATTGATGCTTTCCTTTTAAAGATGTGTATTTATTTCTAAGAAAGGTATCCTGTAGTCTTACTGCTTTTTGTGGATCAAATTTTCATTTTGAAAATCAATTCACACCAGGCTCTCCTGTTGGTATTTCATGAAATGTGTTGAAATAAAACTAACTCTCTTTCCATCCTGACCTACCCTTGGGGGACGTGCAATTCGCATTTGGTCTTTTCACACCATCCTATTGGACGAATGTCAGGGGAACCAGCATTGGTCCAAAAATCGTAGCAGCTTAAATAACCATCAAAATGAAGTCTTAGACAGTAGCCACACACCTGCAGAATGGAATGTTTGCAATCATTCATTAAGTGTCATGCATTTGAAGTGTACACAAAATTAACAAAATATTCATGTTTTCTGTCAGTGCCATCAACATATGTGAACCAATCCTTCCATCGAAATGTGTTTGTATTAGAGAACAAGTTTACAGATGGCATCTGAATAAGACAAGTGCTGAGAAAGCAGACATTACCTTTCAAGTATCTAGAAATTTTTTTCTGCAAAAAAATTATCCTTTTACTCAGTCTAGAACTCTGAAGTCAATTTACATATCCATTAATCAACGGATTTATTTATTCATTCGATACCTATCAAATATCCCATATTCCTTTCAGAAACCCCATCTCCTGCTGTCTGGCTTGGAGTCACATCCGCAGACAGCGTAAGCTGAAGCACAGAGCAAAACCAAAATGGGTAAGACCTCAGTTCATCTCTGAGCACACACACTCAGCAAAGGAAATAGCAAAACGGTCTGCGAAATACGTCCTCTAGACAGGCTGTGCAAGTTTAACAGCCGTAATTAGTCAGTAGAGCAGGTGAACAGTATTTTCTAGGATTGATGTTATTAAAAACATAGAGGGCTTTTACCAACTTAATAATATAAAATGTTTAGTAAATATTACATCCTACAAACCATTTACTTTCATCAGTGGCTCTTCATTCTATATAATTTTCACAAAATGCATGTATTTACATAAAATATAATTCATATGCATGGATATTTTTCATATACATTTCTCATTAGTTCAGCTAACACTTAAATAATTATGTCTCTTTTAACAGACAAAAACAACATTGTGGGATTCACTGATTGTTATCAACCTCAGGTGAAAACTTATTTATCGGTTAAATCAAGCGTAACTTCTAGTGATAAAGGACTTATCGGAAAATTAATCTTCAGAGAAGAAAAAGTTCATTAAGAAACGTATTTTACCCATCACTGATTAAAATAAATCCATGACGTACTGGAACTTGTTTATAACAGAAAGTACTCAAAATCATTCTTCTCTAGAAAATTCTCTTCTGTCACTGTCTAGTTAGCCAAAGTCAGTAACACCATCTCTTACCTCAGCTACAGAAAGCACACAAAATACAGACGGATGTCAGGGGTCAATGCCTTCTAATTTCATTCCAACCTGAATACCATTTTCATGCTCTGGAAAGGATTGGTCCTGTGAAAGTTCATAATATAACATTAGCCACCGAAATATCTTCACAATTTGATATTAAAACACACGGTGTGGCGAGGCATACCATCAAGAACTGACTGCACCAGTTTGGAAACTTGGGACTGAAGCTAAATATAGAAGGCTTTTCTTATATATTTGGCCCTCAAAGATGGTTTGATCACTTTAATGTCCTTTGAAATAGTTCATCTGAGAAACTCTATGTCCTGTGAACTCCTTACTTATTTTTTTGCCCGTTTTTCCTTAATGCTATGAAGGAGCTCTTTCTCTCCTGGAAGCAGTCCTTGGTTGATCACAGTGATGACCTGTTCCCCGTCTGCGACTTGGCTCTTCACTTTGTTTACAATGACTTCGCTGTAGAGAAATGTTTTTATTTTAATGTAGTAAAATATATCAATTATTTCCTGTACAGTTGGCACATCTAGCCATGAAATCCCTCACAATCCTAAAGTTACACAGAAATTCTTCCAGTGTTCTTTTAAAATTTTGGTTCTTCATATTTAAACCTACAATGCAACTGTAATTCATGTTTTCTATGGTGTGAGGTCTATTTTTTCATATGGAGAAAAAATTATTCAAAAAAAATGTTTGAGTAGTCTCTATTTCCATTAATCCGCAAAGTTACCCGTGTTATATCAAGTTTCTACATATCTGTGGGTCTATTTCTGGCCTTTTAATTCTGTTTGTTGGCGTATTTGCCTATATCACGTTGTCTTATTTGTCTTAATGAGTCTTTCCGTGTGGAGAACAGTCTTTACTATGATAAGTTTCTATGTCGAGTTTCTAATTCAGAAACTCGTTCCCTCTCCATTCAATCTAATCATTTTTGTTGGTCCAAAATGCTTGTTACATTTTCAGACTTCAAAAATTCTTTGTTGTATTTATTTCTGTGTACTTTTTAATGTTTATTGGTATTGTAAATGGATTTTTTTTGCAACAGACCTTCTAATTTCTTCCCATTATTTTCTTTAATAGTGGTCTTGTTTCCCACAGCCTTGCTGAATTATTAGTTTCGAGCAGACAGTTCCAAGCAGATTCAGCATGACTAGGCAATTTATTCTTAATTGCAAATAAACTTGTAAGTGTACTAATGGAAAATGACGATTACAATCTAGTTTATTAGATCTAGAGCAGCTTTCTAATCACTAATTGTATTACTGTTTATTACTGCTTACCATATGAATGCCTATTTTTAGGGTGAAATTTATTCTTTTGAAAAAACTTTTCATTTGGAAATAATATCAAACTTAAGGAAAAGTTGCAAGAAGAAAATAGTACGGAGAACATGCATAGCGTTTGCCTAGATTTATTTCTAAGCCTCCTGCCTCAGTCTGAGTGCGTACGCAGACGTAGACAGAGACACACATATACAAATACATGCGCAGATCATTTTCTCTGAACCATTTGAGGTCCCTTCACCCCAAAATCCTAAATATTTCTCCCTAAGTGCAGTGTATTTTCCCTAAGAATAAGAAGATTCCCTTACATAACTGAAGCTCAGTTATCAACTTGGGTAAATTTAATATTTATACAACGCTGTTCACTCATCTTCTATTCATATTCCAACTTTTCCAACTTATCCGACAATGTGCTTTATAACACTTTCTCCTTCCAGAACAGGATCCAGTCTAGGGTCAGATATTAAATTCAGTCCACATGTCTCTTTAGTCTCCCTTAATCTGGAACATTTTCCATAGCATTTCTCTGTCTTTCATAAAATTGACATTTTTTAAGAACATAGTCTTTCCCTTCTTCCATTTGTTTAAACAGAAGTTCCTGATTTTTGATTTGACTAGATTCAGGTTACACATTTTTTTGCCAGAATACACATGGGTGATGTTTGCATCCTTCTCAGGATATCCATCCCCACGGGCTCGTTCTGCCTGTTTCCATCCATATTTGTTCTCTCTCCTCTAACATGGTTGACACATTTACTTATGTCCTAAACCCTACAGGGTATCTACTATACTCTCAGAACTGGTTCACCCACACCACTGTAATTAACAAACCTACAAAAGAGTTCAGAATTTGTTTGCAGTTTCCCCTCCCACCTCTGCCCTCCATGCATGGGTATATACCTAAAACCTGTTCACAGAGGCTGGCCCGGCGGCATAGTGGTTAAGCTCAGCATACTCTGCTTTGGTGGCCCAGGGTTCACAGGTTTGTATCCTGGGATCTACACACTGCTCATCAAGCCATGCTGTGGCAGTGTCTGACATACAAAGTGGAGGAAGATTGGCACAGATGTTAGCTCAGGGCCAATCTTCCTCACCAAAAAAATAAATAAATAAAAATCCAAAAAAACTGTGTTCATAAACTACTTGGATTCATTTTTTCTCTCCAGTGTAGTTATTGTACTCATCTGAAATACAGTTGAGTTTGTTTTGATTCTTAATGATTTATTTTTATTTTTTAATATGTAGAATATTAACATGCTTTCGAAAGCTAAAGCTATACTAAAGGCCCTCAGAGAAGTGTGTCTGCCTCTCATCCCCTCCTCCTCCTTCCCACTTCTGGTAGGGGATAAACTTCACTGTGTTCTGCTTTATCCTTCCCAGCTGTCTTCCTGTAAAAATAAGTCATTATGTGCATGTTTTTTCTTGGTTTTCCCTTCTTTCTTACACAAAAGGCAACCTACTGTACACGCTGTTTCGCACTTGGCTTTCTTCACTTCCTAATGTCTCCTGGAAACCACTGCCTGTCAGGTCACAGTGACTGTCCACACTCTGTGATAGCTGCCCTGTGCTCCACTGCGTGCAGGTACCACAGCTTCTCCAACCTCCATGGATAAGTGGGTGCATGCTTTTCTTACATGAACATGGAACTGTTTAAAGATCTTGCTGAATTGGCTTGTAAAATCTTGTTAAAAACATTCTTACATTCACAGATCAGTTTAGAGGCTTCCAAGGAAAAGCTTTAAAGACGACAAAACCCAAAAATGAAACAGCAAGAACCAATGATTTCTCAGGAATATTTTATTTCTATAAAAACAAATGCCATGTTTGTGTTTCACTCTCCCAGCCTCCTTCTCACATCCACTTCATCTTCCAGCACACCACCAAACCAATGCCTCCTCCTCACTGCTCCGGGACGCCCCAGACCACTGCAAAGGCACCACACACACAGACAGATGAGCACACAAAACTGACAAGAAAGAGGGGAAAGACAGACTAAGGTGGGAGTATATTAATAAAGCCGGGAGGAAACTTAAGAAGCTATCGAAATTGAGAGGAGGGGCCAGCCCTGTGGCGCAGCGGTTAAGTGCGCACGTTCTGCTTCGGCGGCCTGGGGTTCACTGGTTCAGATCCCGGGTGTGGACATGGCACCGCTTGGCAAGCCATGCTGTGGTAGGTGTCCCACATATAAAGTAGAGGAAGATGGGCATGGATGTTAGCTCAGGGCCAGTCTTCCTCAGCAAAAAGAGGAAGACTGGCACTGGATGTTAGCTCAGGGCTAATCTTCCTCAAAAAAAAAAAGAAAGAAATTGAGAGGACATTTTTCATGTTTTAACAAAACTGAAAGATGCAAAATTGAGTATGGGGAGGAAACAGTATTATGTGGAGCAGCCTATATACCTTCTCCTCATACATGAAGGATAAATTCAAGACAGTGGCAATAATTCATAGCAGGAGTTAGGATGATCAATGTTACTCGTCAGTATTTCAAAATGATTCCTCACTTGAACATTTGGGAACTTCGCATAATGTTGCAAGGAACACTATATGGCTCAAACAGCCACAGCATTCTTTAGAGAGTTTCAAATAAAAAACAAAACACTCATTTTAACAACATGACAGGCAATACTTAGTGAGAAATATCACTGCCTTTCATCAACCTCTTTTCTGTTTAATAGTTTATTCATAGAAGATTTAGGGTTTTTTCCTTTCTAAAAATTTTATATTTTATAAACACAATTAATAAGTGTGCTTATAAAATTATATTTTATGATGAAAAGTGAGAACTAGAATCACACAAAGCAAAAATGAACCCATTAAATTCAGTCATAAAAAATCATAAGGTTTGCAGACCTGAAAAAATACTTTTACAGATAAACGCAAGCCCAGAGAGGTTAAGAGACTCTCTCAAGGTCACACAACTAGTTTAGCAGTGAGACAGGAACCAGCCTAACAAGACAGGGCTATCTGCAAGGGCCCTGGCCTAACATCATAAGGCCCCTAACCAATCGCCAAGCCAGGAAATCAGCTAGAGACCACCAAGACTCACATGCCGCAGCCTCGCCACTTTCCCGGGTTTACGCATGCGCCCTCGCACCCAGGGGTCCATGGAAGGTGACCCTAGCCCCATTAGCATAGTAAAATCACAACCGGGCGGAGAGCCAGCGTGCTGATGACCCACGCATCGCATGTAGTGGCTGCCGCACGACAGCGCAGACGCAAGCACAGCCTGCCCTCGACCTGCCGGACGTCCCAGGCTTCACCCCACAGAAGTCGCGCGGGCCGCTCCGGAGAGCTGGCCGCCTGCCCCTCCTTGCCGCACTGGCTCCCTGGTGCCTCGCCTGTGACGAGCCAATAAGCTTGTCCTTCCCACTGACGGTTGTCTCTCTTGATTTCCTCCTCGGGGACAACAAGACCCAAGGGGCCCGTAACAGTAGCATAGCTAAGAACCCCAGTCCCCCAAAAGCCTGCCAACTGCTTGCTCCACATCCGCGGCCAGAGACGGCCTCGAAGAAGCAAGACAGAACCTGGCTCTGAGACTCATCCAAAGAAGCCTGTGTGCTCTTGGGGACCGCAGGGAGTTCTGTTTTGCCATTTTCTTTTCCCAGAACAGTTACAAAAGAACGTTTTCCAGTATGAAATCGATGAATTGTATCACTAATGATGAAGAGGAATTATTCAAAGTTCCATACCTCATAGCAAAAGCAGGTACAAAGTATATACTATTATTGAAAAGTAAAAAGAGTCAGAACATTAGGGAAAACAACAAAAACGAAAACAAAACACCAAGCCTAGAGAAAAGCAGACAGGCTACTCACAAAATTCCTTCATGAAACATAACAGGTAAGATTATCATGTGTGTGCCAGCAGATCTTGCTCTGCAGATGGACAAAGTCACACATGTGCAGTGTGAACAGCTCTTGGACACGTAGGAGATCCAAGTGAGAAATTCCGGACATTTTCCTCTGTTTATCACCGAGAACTCCATCAGAAGAGCAGAGAGATTATGCATGTAAGGATAATGTTGTGAGCCACTGTGCAGACAGCAGGTTAGCGGCCCTGAGCACCAGCAGAGCATGAGCTAAATGTGTGATACAGAAGAGTGTTGTTATTGTAGGGGAGGAAGACATTTCCTCTACCTGCTCTGGGTCCTTCTGGCCAGATATTGAATTAAATTCACATGAGACAGAATAACAGGAGAAAATTAAACGAAGCTTTGTAACATGTATACATGGGAGAGGCTCAGGCAAGCTGAGCAACTCGCCAAATGGCAGAAGCCACCACCTTAAATACCACCCTCAGCTAAAGACAAAGGAGGATGTTGGGGGTGGGAGGAGTCAGTTATGGGAGGTTTCCACAAAAGCACAGTAAACAAGAGTAAGGTTATTATGCAGATTTAAGTCCTTGCCTTTGGCATTGATGAGAGTTTCTAGAGGTAAGGTCATCTCCCTTCTTGTACAGAGAGGGAGAGGCCTTTACAGATGGAGATTTCCTTTACAATGTAAATGTCTCTTAACAAAGGGTAAGTAAATTCTACTTTTCAGAGTTTCTTTCCCATCTGCAGTTTTTAAAAGTAACCAGCCCAAAATAATCCTCATGCCAAAGAGACATATCTTGGGATGGTCAATACTGGTCCCCCACATTATACGAAATGGAAGATTCTATCTGAATGCCCATAGACATTCTATTTTATTCACAGTCAAGAGTTGGCAATCAACAATATTTTCCTGATCTTAATTCAATATTGAAAGAAATAGAGGAAATTCAATATTGAAAGAAATTGGGCATGACATGGAATCATGGCCACCACAGCACAGACTTTCAGCATACTAGGCAAAGACTGGGCAAGGGTCACAGCACTCTGATTTCCAGACCTTCACATGATGGCTGTCACTGGGCAAGATGTTCAGAGGAATTTTATATGCAGTTGATAAAATCTCTTATAAAACCAAAGACCATTGTCAGGAGTTCAGCAGCCTGCTTAAATGGTTTATCTCAGCAACATCTTCAAAATCTTAAATTGTCTCACTGTGTATCTTCAAGACTGAAATGTCACAATTTTAAATGTGAACAGTGAGATATCAGGAAGTCTTATATGGGCAAACTGTGATATAAACAGCTCGACCCCAGGGAACTTCACTCTTTGTCAACACTTGATGATTTGCTTTATTCAGTGGAAAAAAAATCAATCATGTTACTGGTAGTATAAAAGACCAATTCAAATACTGCAGAAGGGAACATAGAGAAACAGTTTCCTGAGACAAATACAAACAAAGAGAAAGTTATGAACACATTTGCAGCTTTCTCTAAATCAGAATAAACCTACCAGGTTTTGAGCGTGGCATTCTTGTCAATTTAGCATTTGATGAAACAAAGGAATCTGGGTTTTTCTTCGGTTTGAATATCCAGGGTGATCAAGATAGCCGAAGAACCAAACCCTTGATAGCACAGCTAACCTCCTATGATGGCCAAATACAATTTTCTCATTAAACAGACATGCAGAATGAGGAGTGGGGAGGAATGGTTGGAGCCTGAGCCGTCCTTTATCCAGCCCTGTACAGATGCCTTTTACCAACAAGCACGTCTGCAGCACTGAACTCTGGGCCAGATACTGTTCTAAGCACTTTCTAAATACAGACTCATTCAATCATCATAAAAACTCTATGAAATAGGTGTTATTATGCACATTTCACAGGTGAGAAAACTAGGGCACAAGAGGTTCTGTGACATGCCTGAGACCACAGTGTGTGTCTGCCTCCAGTGCACCGGCAGTTAGTCACTATGCTAGATCATCGCGAAAGGTGATAAGCAACACTAGCCTGCTCACTGACTAAACACTTCACAATTCTTAAAATTAGAACATACGAGTTTTTTAAATATCTAAAATTGGTGGTCTGAGTATGTGCTATATGGTCATTAAAGTACCCCCAGATGCCAAAAGTTTGGGAACAGTGCCATGGAGAGTGCCGTATTGTTACCGAAACCAAAGTTGGTTCCCCGCCGTGAGTTAAATCAGACTCTCCGCCAGAAGTAGTTGTCTCACAAAATAAAGTGTATTTGCAACAAATAGGAGACCCTGAGCGATCATTTCCAGAGTCATGGTGATACCGGCTCAGCACAAGTTGCCTTAAGGGAAGACATGAAAAAAAAAGAAACCATATTGTAACTTTGAATGACCTCTGACTAGCCCAGACTTACTCTGTAGGTTTTGTGGCCCCTTGAAGCTACTTTAAGATGATAACTTCGTGCTTTTGAGTTCCTTAGGAACGTGATGACCCCCAGGCAGAGAGCCTATGCTGAATGCCATCATCGATGACAACGGAAAGATCAGGGTACAGGGCGTTGCTCCATTCCCTGCTGCATATCCATATCAGGAACTGGGACCAGCTGCCTGCCCCACCTGGAGACCAGCCTCCTCTATAACTGGCCCGTAGTCTTTGTTCTGTGAGATGGTTCTTTCAGACCTGAGTCAGCCATCCTCCCTCTTGCTAGAAAGCTGTAGTAAAGTCCTTTCTTTCCTACCACCTTACCTCCTGATTATTGGCATGTCTTGCGGCAAGCGGAGGACCCCTCTTGGGTGGCAACAAAGGCGCCTCGGAACAAAGGGAAGCAGGGACCTTTATTCGGATGGGGAATGAATATTCAAAAGGGAGAGGAGGGTATTTGATGGCAATCGCGTGGGCTCACTTGGAAAACATGCTTCCACTACATTGCAGGTTATAAAGGATAAGGCCTCAGCTCCTCCCAGAGAGATCTGAGCACTAAAAATACGGCAAAGGTCATAGGCGTGGCTCTTGTGATGAGGCCTGGTCTGGTTCAGGGAGGCTGGTGATGGCATTTCCTTAACATAACAAAAGGAAAAAGAACAATTTGGAAAAAGTTAAAATATCCAAACCCACCCTTGAGTTCCTTGGGGTAACTAACCTGCGACAATGCCCCATCTATGGGATTTTGATACAGAATAAAGGTGGCATTTTAAATCAGGAGAGTAAAAAGAAGCGGCATTAGGACACAAGACTATCGGTTTGTGGGAAAAAACTGACAAATAAAAATGGCAGGCAATAGGATATATTGGAGAATATGAGGAAGCCATTTGGTATAAACCTAATTCAGCCTGACCTTGTTTTTCCAAAAGGGCCTGACCGTGGCTGTTGAGCATGCATTGTATATCTGCTTTAGATGTTCCCTATGGCAAGAACAAAGGCCCTTGAGATAAAGGTGCAACTTCCCTCCCCCCCCCAATGTTGGCATTCCCTTAAGGGTTAAGCATCTTTCCTTAGGCTAGGAACTGATTGCAGTGCTCACCTGTGACCACCCAGCTCAAGACAACAGACTTGCCTCCTGCTAGGCCCGCTGAGATAGCAGACCCACTACCTGCTGTGTCCATCAAGCGCCGTGCCGACAGGGCAATCTTGTGACTATTGTGGGAGGAACATTTCAATCATATGTGAAACATCCTGTTTGGGGGTATATAACCACTCTGTGCACCCCACTTCTTCGGTGCCTTTCTTCCTTCGGGAAGAAAGGCCTTGGGCCATGGTCCTCAGATTTCAGCTCAGAATAAACTCTCCCAAATTTTCATTTATAGATTGGTTATGGATTATTTTCGTCGACAGTTCTTGGCGTAGTCGAGGCAGGATTTCAGAGAAACCCACCAGAGACCACCTGGAACCTACACTGAGCCAGCATTCGGTACCAATAAGGGCCCATTGAGCCCCCCCGGATCACTGCATTCTTCAGGTGACCCTGGTGAGTTCTCCTGAAACCTGGACCTCCTTATTTTAAGTTGATGGTCCAAGACTTTATATGAGCTGGGTAAAGTCTTAAGACTAGAGGTTTTTAAGGGGTACCGGTACATACCCTACGTAAGAGGAACCTAGGAGGAATTTGCTAGGCCAGAGGAGCCTAGAGGGAAGTTCCTAGGTCAGAGGAGCCTAGAGGAACTTGGGAGTGAATGGGGAAGGGTGACGTTTTTAATTTGGCTTTAAATTGGAAAGAATTGTGTTTATAAAGTCTGAAAGAACTGCTTGATAGAGAAATGAGAGACTGAACGTGTTCAGCTCCAGAGAAAAGGGACATTTGCTCCTCCTGGCCTTTACCAAAAGGCGTCCTTAGGTGACTAAGGACCTCAGCAGGAGTGTCAGAGGATCAATCCTCACCACGTGCAGCGGTCCCATAGGGAACTCCACTCTCACTCACAGTAATTAATTACAGGCTCGTCCAGGGACATGCACATAAGGGCTGGTCACCCCACTCTCCAAGCTCCCACAGTGGTATTAGGCAGCCGGAGGGAAAAACTGAGGCACGTAAGAGAGTGTTTACGACCTTTCTATAGGGAGTAACACTCACAAGCAGCACACTTTCTGACCCATTACACTGCCCTTAGAAGTTGTTTGGACCTTATAACAAAACAAAATTAAAAGAGAAGTGGGAAATCGAGCTTTTAAAACAGCCCGATCAGTTCCCGAATGGGCAGCCTCTCCTTCAGACTCCAGTTGGCTTCATGCTGTGACTGCAATTGCTTAACAAAGGGGGATCCCAAGCCAGATTGCTAAGGCCAAAAGAAAGAATAAGAAAGAGGAAAAAACTGGGAAATCAAGTTTTTCCACCGGGGTCTGCTATGAGAAAAATCTTTGTTCTATATGTGTCTGTCTGTGTGTGTCTATATATGTTACAAAAGTTTTTATATTTTACCTCCGGATGGTACAATTTCTAAAGAGCTCCATTCCATTCACTTAAAGTAAGCGCTTACAAAAAGTTTTTCTAAAAGTTTTAACCCAAATGTCTTTCAAGTTAACATGATATAGGTTAATCTTTGGTTAATGAAAGTTTAAGTTGTTGGTTTGATTGAAAAGGCATGTCCTCAAAAGTTGTTGGCATTTGAATATGATGCAGATATGCAGCCTGGGTTTACTAGTCAAATAAGTTCACATCGTCTGTTAGAAATTTGTCAGCAAATAATAGCTTTAAATGATAGCTCTTTGTCAAATGCCTCATGAAGTTTTCATAGGTAATCTGAACATAATTGTTGGAAACAAATTATTTAAATAGACAAAAGTGAGTAAAATAACTTTTATGGTCTGTATACTTGGGAAAAAACAGCTTCCAAATTCTTTTTGGTAACAATCTTGAGTTTTGCCAAGTTAAGTTAAATGATAAAAATCTGAGTATCTGGGTCATTTTTGGATTGGATAGAACACTGAAACATTGCTAAGCGTATCTGAGTTATCTACTTTTGGCTTCTTATTGCAAAGAGGCTAAAAGCATTTGGGTCTATTAGAAAGTATGCCTTGTGTTTTATTGTGTAGTGGCATGTTTCTAGAAATTATGAAGTGTTTAGAATGCTGATATAAAAGACAATTCGTAATTGCTTACTAGGGTCTGTTAAGGGTTAAAAGTTCTAATTAACATATATAATTAAAGCTACTGGAAATGTAATAAGTAAAACAGCTCTGTATTCAAGGAAAATTAAAATGTATGTTTTCAGTAAAGAGGGTATAAAGAATGGAAGTATTTTTGAGGGATTAAGAAAGATAAATTTGTCCTAAAGTACTAGGAGGGAAAAAAAGACATGGGACAAATTCTGAAGGCAAAAAGAAAGTTGTAGAAGGTTTGTGAAGGAGAAATTCTGAAAGGAGTTTTATGCCTGGTCAAGTTGGCTAAGATTAAAGTAAATCCAATTAAGTGAATGAGTTTTAATGTTAAAAATAAACTGGTACAAAAATTTAGAATTTGGCTTTCTCTCTTAAAAGGATAATTTTCTTAAACTCTTAGTCTGTTCTTGATAAAGAGATTATAAAAGGTTTTTTCCTTCTGAGTAAGTTTACAGAAGATCTATGTTTTGTTAAGATAATTTCCTAGGTGCAAAAAGACAGAGTTCTCTCTATTAAGGATTTTTTTTGCTGTTGTCACTTTGATTAAATACTATGAAGCATGATTTCAGTGACCCTTGTTTTACAATGACAAGGTCAGCAATCTCTTGATCTTGTTTAAGTAAGTTTTTAAAAATCTTTTGATATTTTTGACAAGTTTCTCCCTCAAACAAATAGTCAAGTCCTAAATAAAGGTTTTCCTTTGACCTGGATGAAGGAAGAGAATTTCTCTGAGGATTTTCAGAGGGCCCCTGGGACTTCTCAAAGAAATTTTTTCTCTTTTCCCATAAAGGAGGCATACTAATTAGGCTTGTTTGGAATGCTAAATTGCATGAGAAGCATTGTCAAGTAAATGATAATAAACCTTAGGTTATATTGTGTAGTTAAATATTATCCACTATTTTAACCTGGCTACTGATGAGGATTATTTTAGGCTGGTTACTGTTGAAAATTGCAGATGAGAAGGAGGCTCTGAGACTGGAAATTGTTTGCCCTTTGATAAGAGACATTTGCATTTGTGAAGGAAGTCTCCATCTGTGGGTGTTTCCCTCTCTGCACCAGGAGGAAGGGAGGATGACCTTATCTCTAGAAACTCTTAATGTGGATGGCAAGGATTTAAATCTTCTTTATTGTGCTTGTCTGGTGACCTCATGTAGCTGACTCCCCCCACCACCAACATCCTCCTTTGTCTTTAGCTAAAGATAGTATTTAGGGTAGTGGCTTCTGGCATTTATTTAATCCGATTTGATTCTTATCTAAAAGTTATAGGACCACTCAATAGCCAGACCCCACCTGCACTGATACCATTCTAACTTCTTTACATATTCTTTCCTTTGTCTTGTAAAGAGATAACTCACATGCCTATGCCTTAGATTTAGCCCTACTGTCAACCCATGCCTGCAGCTTTTCACTGCTCATGGGTCCTGTCCCCATGCTATTCTCTAGATAGGAGAGCACTACTGCCAGACCTTGAGAGTCCAAAAATCTTTCGTTTGACTCCTCGGTTCACCGACCCCACATCAGCTACAGTGCTTCCAACATCATAAGGGGAGAAGATCACGACTGCATTCTATTGTTTAATTTGGTTTACAAACGGGTCTTAAATAATATATATAGGTTGCAGCAAAAGGGAAAATAATACTTTTGGCAACTTTCTCCCAGTGGCTCATATAGCTTCTACTTGTTGTGCTATATGGCCAAAGTATAATCCAGAGAAGCCACTTCATGAGTCACAAAGTCACTTTCCCTTCCTAAGTGACCCTTTGAGGTATGACAATTGGACTTTGTCCAAATGCCACCATCTCAAGGATAAATATGTCTTGTAATGATCTGTATGTTCTCACATTGTTTTGAGGCCTTTCCTTGCAGAAGGGCAACGGCTTTAACAGCAGGTAAATTACTGTTAGAGAGAAGAATTCCTGTTTGAGGAATTCCTCCCGAGTTACACAGTGACTGGGGAACTCAAATCTGTTTGTAATGTTTGGTAAATATTGCAGGATTTCCACTGTGCTTACCATCCTCGATCCTCAGGACTGGTAGAAATAACTAATGGCACAACCAGAACTTAACTGGCAAGCTTTCAGAAGCATTTACTCTCTCATGGCCAAAAGCTCTTGTGCTAGTGCTCCTTAATCTTAGAGCTGTACTTTTTGTAAACATAGGCTGTCTCCTTTTGAAATAATAATAAAACAGCCTATGCAATTAGATGAAGAAATATATGAACAAACTTTGCTTAAGGGGTATATTAAATTGTTGTCATGGTCTTATTGAGGTACTTAAAAAAATGAAAGATTGGTAGGTTTCACAGAGCTCCCAGAACTTAAGGATCATGGACTATAACCTGAAGAATTTATTTGTTGAAAGAGACATCAAATAAGACTCTATACAGCCCAGTTGGAAAGGAACATACTAGGAGGAGAAGAAGACGACATCTGTTGTAGACAGCTGTCCCAAGACTCCGGACCAGGCCTATATTCCCAACGTTATATCTCCTCATTTAAACATTTGTTATGCCTAAACTGTATACCTATTTTATAATTTGTTTGGAATACTATCATACTTAAAGAAAGGGATTAATTTGGAACAGACTAGTCTTGAAGGCCAGGAATTTATCGAGTGACTCCTAATGAAACTCAGTGGTTATGTGGAACAAATCTTTGGCCTTGGCTACTGCCTGGATGGCTAAGACACTGCACCCTGAGTTTCCTTTAAAAGCAGGGAAGGAGTCAGGATGAGTTAAAACCTGTTGTCAATCTCCCTCTCTTAAGGCCAGATGGGCTTGTTCAGTATTCCACTGGTATGGCCACAGAGTGGCTATGTGTGCTTCTTTCTTGGGACTAAAAGATGTCATTATTACGTATGGAAGCCCTGACTATTACTCAAGCCCTTAATGATAGTCAGGTGGGAATAGCCTTATTAAATACTGAAATGTCTTTAATGCAAAGGGCTATCCTTCAAAATAGAATGGCCTTAGATATTCTAACAGCATCCCAGGGTGGCACGTGTGCAATCATTCAGACCGAATGCTGTGTTTTTATACCTGATGAGTCTTCCAATGTATCATCTCTGCTAAAGCACATGAAGAAGCAAGTGGAGGCCTTAAGTGATCCTACACCCAGTTTGATTTGCTTGATTGGTTCCCTTTCAGTATCTGTTCCCTTTTTCTATCCGGATTGCAATTCCTATTTCTACTACTTATTGGAATCCTTGTACTGGTCATAATATTCAAACTAATTGTTGTTTTCTTTACTCAGTGTTGTAAGAGTAGAATACAAACTAAAGTAATGATTGCTCGACGGCTTAAAATGGTCGATCTATCTTATAATCCTGGACAAATTTCCTTTTCTGATAAAGGCTTTACCTAAGAACTCATTTTAAACTAATGTCTTGAAAAATATTGAATTATTATTACTGTACTTGTTCTATAATCATATACAACGTAAATGCAAAGTGTCATAGAGAAGCACATATACAATGTTTGTGAAACATTCTAAAATTAATTGGAAATTACATGACATATGAAATGATTCCTCTGTTAATACATATATGTCCACGCTTGTCCACTATTTCCCCCCAACGTGGATGACTAGGCAAATAATGAGATAAAAGCCTAGCACCAAAGGACATGATGGACCCAGGGCAGGCAGCAACCACCCTGGTGCCGAGGGACAATATTTTGATCATCAATGCTTTCTATCGAAAGATTAGAGATCAAAAGGGGAAAATGACAAATAAAAATGGCAAGCAATAGGATATATTGCAGAATATGAGGAAGCCATTTGATATAAACCTAATTCAGCCTGACCTTGTCTTTCCAAAAGGGCCTGACCATGGCGGTTGAGCATGCATTGTATATCTGCTTTAGATATTCCTGATGGCAAGAACAAAGGCCCTTGAGATAAAGGTGCAACTTCCCTCCCCCTCCCAACGTTGGCATTCCCTTAAGGGTTAAGCATCTTTCCTTAGGCTAGGAACTGATTGCAGTGCTCACCTGTGACCACCCAGCTCAAGACAACAGACTTGCCTCCTGCTACGCCCACCAAGACAGCAGTACCCACTACCTGCTGTGTCCATCAAGCACTGTGCTGACAGGGCCATCTTGTGACTATTGTGGGAGGGGCATTTCAATCATATGTGAAACGTCCTGTATGGGGGTATATAACCACTCTGTATACCTCACTTCTTTGGTGCCCTTTCTTCCTTCGGGAAGAAAGGCCCTGGGCCATGTTCCTCAGATTTCAGCTCAGAATAAACTCACCCAAATTTTCATTTATAGATTGGTTATGGATTATTTTCGTCAACAAAACTGAATTATATTCCTACTCCAACAGCATATAAAAAAATAATTTTGGATAGAGAAAACAGACTCAGTACAATGGTACACAATGCAGCTGCTAACAAAGCACACAGAGCTGCCCCTGCGGAGGCCACCTGACAGCCACCAGGCGCTGCCGCAGGTGAGGGAAGTGCAGCCAAGGCAAACATGGCCATGCACACGGACAGCAGCCACACGCCCACCTGCCTACACACGCACACGTCTGCAAGTGTACACACCCAATGACTCCGAGTGGCTCACCCAGAGAGGTGAGCTGGCAGAGAGAAAGGCTTTTATTTTTATATTCTTCTATTGTTAGAATTTTTAAGATTTTCTTTTTTTCCTTTTTCTCCCCAAAGCCCCCCGGTACATAGTTGTATATTCTTCATTGTGGATCCTTCTAGTTGAGGCACAGGGGACGCCGCCTCAGCGTGCCCTGATGAGTAGTGCCATGCCCACACCCAGGACCCGAACCAACGAAACACTGGACCGCCTGCAGCAGAGCGTGCGAACCCAACCACTCAGCCACGGGGCCAGTCCCTTGTTAGAATTTTTAAATGGCATTGTAATGTTTTAAAACATCAACACACACACACACACACACACACACACACACACACACGATCAAGTGATGATGATGCTGGGCAAGTAGGCTGGACACAGGTCGTGAGAAGCCTTGTATGTCTTGTTAAGGACCTTTTAGTTTATTCTTAGTCAATGAAGCACTAGCAAAAGCTTTTAAACAGTGGGGAGAAAAAAAATTCCTGCATTTTTATAAGAGTCTTCTTAGTGGCAGTGAAGAGAATTAATTAGAAAAGTAGCCAGACTAGAAATAGGGGAGACAGCTAAGGAGGCTTTCAATGTCTATCCATACTTGAGATTTGCCACGAGCCGTGTATAGAGTCTAACTCAGCTTATTTAAGCCTTATGCAGGTGAGCAGAATTTGCCACCTCAAGACGTGTCTCTTTGGCATGAGCATTATTATGATTTTTTTTAAGGAAGATCAGACCTGACCTAACATCTGCTGCCAATCCTCCTCTTTTTGCTGAGGAAGACTGGCCCAGAGCTAACATCCATGCCCATCTTCCTCTACTTTATATGTGGGACACCTGCCATAGCATGGCGCGACAAGTCGTGTGTAGGTCCACGCCAGGGATCCAAACCAGTGAGCCACAGGTGGCCCAAGGGGAGCATGCGAACTTAACCATTATGCTGCTAGGCCAGCCCCTGGCATGAGAATTATTTTTGGCTGGCTATTTTTTTAAAACCTGCAGACATGAGAAAGACTCTGAAAACCAAATAGAAGTTACCCTTTGTAAGAGACCTTTATATTTCTAAAGGAAATCTCCATCAGTAAAGATAGCTCCCTCTCTGTACCAGGAAGAGGGATGATGTTATCTCTAGACACTCTTGTCAATACTGAAGACAAGCACTTAAATCTGCATACTAACCTTACTCTTGTTTACTGTGCTTTTCTGGTAATCTCCTGTAACTGACTTCCTCCACTCCCAACGTCTTCCTTTGTCTGTGGCTGAAGATGGTATTTAAGGTGACAGCCTCTGCCATTTTGTTGAGTTACTCAGATTTCCTAGGTCTCTCCCATGTATACATGATATAAAGCTCTGCCTGATTTCCTCCTGTTATTCTGTCTCATGTCAATTTAGTTCCCAGGCCAGCCAGAAGGACCTAGAGGGTAGAGGAATTGTCTTCCTCCTCTGCACTTACTGTGGTGGAATTATTACAATCCCCACTTCAGATATGAGGAAACAGGCTCAGAGAGGTTCACAAATTGCTCCATTTGCACAGCTAGTCAGTAGGAAATCTGGAATTGGAACTCCACTCCTGGTCTGGGTGCTTATCTGCAAATTTACATTACATTCCAGAATGTGCACCAGCGTAGAAAGGTGATAACAAGGACCTCCACGAATGCAGAGCAAGAGCTGGGGATGGAGGGCAGGCCAGACGGCACAGCTACTCAGGAGGTGAGACAGGCAGTGCCTGGTGATGGGCTGGATGCAGACAGGGAGGAAGGCAGGAACTGTAAACTGACCCCGGGTCTCAGGCTTAGGAGAAATTCCCCAATTTCCCAAAATGTGATAATTTTTACTTTTATGATGTATCAGTATCTAATTACACCTTCAAGGACTTTATGGTCAGCTCACAAACAACCACATTTTGCGCCTACTTTTCAATTCCAAACTTCTTGTGCATTGTGACAGCTTCAGTGTTCTCCCAGGTATCCTGCAATGAATTTTCATCACAAAAGACTATTCACTGCAAGATGCTGGCAGACCATGAGAGGCAATGAAACTCCTTCCTTATTTCTCCTTAAGATGCTTTATGATTTTCAGCTGAGCTAAGAATGGAAATTATCAAGACTATTAGAAGCTCTTCTGGTTCTCTCTTAACCACAGAGAAAATGGAGAACTTGGAAAAAAAAATAGGTATATATACACACACACTCACACATGGCACACTACTCATACATACACAAATTTTTATTTCCCTATTGTTGTTTAAACTACACCTTAATGTAGCTGTTTTTATTGGCAGAGCAGGGGTGGGGTTCATGATGTCGTCAGAGATTCTAGAAAGCTCAGGGATTACGTAAAATTTTGTGTGCAAATGGATATAAGCACTTGTCTAAAGAGTTAGCAATAGCTTTCACTAGGTGTTCAAAGGGGCCTAAGAACTAAGAAAAGATTAAAAGCCACATGATTGTCCTTTAAGGGAGTCTGTCGTTAATCAATCCACTGACTCAATGACGTCTCTAGCAGACTTCAGTAAGCAGAGCCCAGCAGCTCACGGCAGCTGCTCATCACGGATGAGCAGGACAGGCAGCAAGGCAGCCTTCAGATTCTGCTTTTTCAAAGCGATGCCTATTTTTGCCATCTATTTGTTAGGCTAATGGAGAAAAATCCTCACCTACATAATTAAACATAACTCACTGCGAAGCTTCGGTTAGGATGGCAGTGAAGGATGGCTGATTGTGTATTTTTAAACACTCATTTTAGAGACTACTTCCTTCTTACTTTGAACATTTTTCATAGATTAATTCTGAATCCCAAACTGCTGCCAAGATTATATCAAGAGGTTTTCTACAAATAGAGAACACAGAATCCGTGGCACAACAAAAGCCTACTTTAACAAGTAAGTGCATGTGATTCCTACTGAGTTTTTGTGACTCTATCCTACTATAATGGCAGACCAAACACTTCCCCAGAACACCTGCTGACCTACCATTAGGAAGAAGTTCCACGTCCAGTCACCTAACCCAAGCGCTGCTGAATTAGAGTCTCAGAAACAAGAAGAAAGCCCCGCCCAGAGCGGGTGAAACGCTGCTGTACTCAGGCAGCTTCAGACCAACGAAGACCTTCACGAACAAAGAAAAAGAAGCCCACAATATAAAATAAAGGAGTGCATGCAGAGAACTTTTTAAAACAACTTCCAAGGTGTCTGATAATCCAGTTCACATGGCTGTGCAGGTCCCACCAATCCTCTGAGTCTAGCGTCTAAACCATAAACCCACATATTTTTCCCTGAATGACTAAACCCTCCCACGGGAAACAGACAAGGCTCCCTCTAATATAAATTTCCTTCAGCTAAAGGAGAGGAGCTTTGGAAAGTCTGCCCTTGATTCTGAATGCCACTGCTTTCTTCTTTTCCTTTCTCTTCCTTCCAACAGCTCTGAACACCATATTCAGTTTCCAGCTGGAACTGGGATAAGCAGCCTTCAGAGGGGCTTCAGGCCCCCCCCAAGAAGAGGAAGCCGCCCTGATCCGGCTGTCCGGCTCCACTCCTTCAGATCTGCTAAACTGTCTCTTAGCCCCTGGACTCTGAATCACACCATTTCAGAGAAGCGGATTCTGAGAAGAGGAAAAGTGGCTGAGCCACAAGAGCAGGGTGTATCTTCAGTTTTGCCCCAGAACTTAGAGCTTTAGGGAATATGAGAAATGACCATGAATGGGAATTTGCTCGGTTCTTCAGAGTCCCGGCAATTAATCACCTTAAACGACTCCACGTGGTGAGGCCACATTTTAGTTTTAAAACACACTTCCTTTCTCTGCCCTCAATGACTTGCAATTTAAAATTCAACCAAATATCTGAATATAATACACACAGCACTTTTTCAAAACATGCTTTTTTCTGGGAGAACTTTAGACACCGATGAAGTTATCTTAAAACAAAGGGCAACAAGATACAAACGGAAGACAAAAACAAATGGGTAAACAAATAAGCGAACACTTAAGGCAAATAAAAAGAGCGTGGGGACTGAGGCTGTGATTTGATTCCAAACATCTCAGAATTCATAATATCACGAGGTATTTCATCACAGCTTATACAACGCCTGAGGCAGGCACAAGGCGGCTCACGATTAGTAACTTAAGTACTGCGTGAGAAGGATCGATATTAAAACTATGATAGTGTTCTCAGGGATTACCAAATAATTTGAAAACATTTTCAAAGCACGAAAACTTGACATCCAACTGCACTGCTGAGTCGGAAAGGTCCTGGGTGTGTCCAGAGTTTGCAACAAACACGTATTTTCAGAGAAGTATCTTTCTGCACCTGCGGAGCTAAACACAAATCCAGACTTCATCAAAAACAAAACAAAACACACACACAGGTTTTTCGAATTCTATTTAATGTACTGGCATATTTAGAAAAATAAGATTTTACAAAATATAACACAGGTCTGGGCGAAGAAGCTCAATTGAGAGAGCGCCACTGAGCTACTCCTTTTGCTTGAACGCAAGTCAGGGAGGCTGAGGGCAGGAAGGTGTTCAGACAAGGCTGTCTTACGTCTACGACAACTAGGAAGTTAACCCAGGAGGTGTTTTCATCCTCAACTACTCTCAGCCTCTTCCAAAAGAAATACTCCCCTGTCACGCTACAGATGGCTGCAATTTCCTTATCAGGGCACAAAATATTTCTTTCCAAAATCATAACAGATCACAACAGATTTTAAGGGGGCAGAGGGATAGAGTCTGATAGAAGAACGTGGAGTAAGGCGGGTCTAAGATAACGACGTCGCTGAAGGAGCAGGGGAAAGGAGAAACATCAAAGTCTACGCCACCGTTCTGCCCTGTTTTAGGAGACAAAAGAGATCAACTGAGGAAATACTTCTGTTTTCCTCACGAAGAAAGCCACTAAGTCATCAACTGTGAAGGCAGGAGGAATGACATGGTAAGGAGAAAGTGAAAGGTCTGGAGCACCAACATCTGCCAACACTGAGATTTCGGATGAAGCTCCAGTGATGGGTGGTTTTCAGACTGGGCGCTCAGCCCGAAGAGCAGAAGATTAGGCAATGGCCAGCAGAACGCCCTCAGTTAGCGGGCCCGCCAGGACCATTCCTGTGGTCAAATCGAGGAAAGTCCTGACAAGGACAAAGTGTAGGGACACAGCCCTGGCTAGTGCTCTGAATGAATGGGGAGGTCTGAGCACACAGTGCTACCAACAAGGGCAGAGAGAAGGTTCCGGGGAAAGAAAAGGACTGTGATCCGAGAGCGAGTAATTTTAAGGATTGCTTATGTTTAATAAGGTGAACTGTATTTCAGACAGTGAAGTATGCCAACACTTTATCTACATTATATGTAATTCTTCAACAGTCCCTGAGAGCGAGCAACATTATCTCCTCTTTTTGAGCTAAACAAAGAATCAGAAGTGCATGCACCACAGAGTCGTTCTTCTACACAGCAAAGGGAAAGAAGCTTGAAGCACTGAACCGGCCGCCTGTGTAAAACCACTATGCACCTCTCCCAGAGAACCAGAGAGCAGGGAGGAGCTAACAAAGGAAACAAGAAGCAGGCAGTCTTCAAGGAGATCACAGTTCTACCAAGACACAAGCACACTGGCACACCATCGCACAGAATGGCACAGGGCAGTCAGACGTGTTAAGGACACAAGTGATAAACAGAACTACATTTTACAAAGATCATTCTGCTAATGGTGTGCAGGGAAGGTCAGAGGTGGCGCCAGCCTGAATAGAGAGAGATCGTTTAAGAAACCTTTGCTACAATTCGTGTGAAAAAAAAGCCAGGGCTTATTCCTAAATTAAGGCAGTGGTGGTAGGACATGGAGTAGGAACTGACAAATTAAGAGGCAAAACTTGAACAGACCAGATGGCCAAACATTCACAGAGCAAAGACACAGGAAGGACTCCAGCTGGCTAACAGGAACGAGGACATACTGGGAATGGAACGAGGGCCTTTCTCAGGGACAAGGAGCCCAGGAGGCGACTCACAGAAGGAGGCTGAGAAGACGATGCACCGAGTGGAGCAGAGCTGTGTGCCATGCAGGTGAGGAGGCAGGAGACCAAGGGGCAGACGGGGAACAGGAGTTAGGAGCTCCGCTGCATTTGGTGGAGCAGAAGTTAAGGAGGCAGACGGGACGGCCCAGAGAGCCACGCAGAGCGGAGCCTAAGACTAAATCATAGGAGAAGAAAAGGACTTTCAGCAGTGCCTGGCAACGAGTGGCTCGGAATCAGCAAAATCAGCAGCTGACAGTGCAGAGAGTTCTAGAGTAGAGAGTGGGTAAGATGAGGCCTAACACACATCCGGCTTTGAAATCTTGGAGGTCACTTCCGCGGGAGCAGTTTCAGGTAGCGGTGGGAGAAGGCCAGGCTGCAGAGGTTGGAGGAGGAAAAGATGATAAAAATCAACAAAAGAGAAAACGCACCCTAGAATTTCAAGAAGTTGGACTGGACTAAGGGGATGGGTTAGAGAGGGAAATGCAGAATCAAGGGGCAGTATTTTTTCTTAAAGATGGAATAAACTTAAGCATATTTATATTGTAAAGGGCAAGGCTCAGAAGAAAAGCAAAGTTAACTTAGAAGCAAGACATGAGATAACGGATGGAGCGCGATCTCTAGTGAAGCAGCAGTGGGAAGGATCAAGCCCAGGTGAAGGGGTGAGGGGCAGGAGGAGGGGAGCTCCTCCAGTGCAACAGGGGGAAGGGGCACCAGCAGGTGTGGGAAGTGAAGGTTCCCGGGAGGAAGGTGAAGGCAGCGTCACCACACCCCTTACAGGAGCGTCCTCCTTCTGCTGGGAGCGAGGGGAGAGGCTTGAGAGCTGCCCTCCTGGGAAGCAGGGAGTGCTGAGACTGACGACCCCGGAGGCCGGCCAGGCACTGCCCAGCTCAGCGGGGACTCTGGCTGCAGGGCCACCAATCTGCCAGGCTTCATGGTTCTTCTATAGCTGTGCTTGGCAGCTTCAGTGCAGAAGTTAGAAGGCAAACATGATTCATCCAGAGCTGAGATTTTGGCAGGCGTACATGGGGAAAAGATGACAGGGCACAAGGGAGCTGAAGATCTTGGCAAGAAAATAGCTAAAATGATGGAACCAGGGGGCCTAGTCTGGCTAGAAGGAAAGGAAGCCAGAGAGAGAAGACAGAATTCAACAACTCCAAGTCTTAATTAAAAGAAAAACTGTGAGAATAAGGGAGAGAAAGGCCTGCAAAGATAGTAGGCGAGATCAGATGGTGAGATTTTAAAGTTCAGCATTGAGGAGGTCCGACTCTGACTCACGCCAAGTGTGGCAATGGGAAGATGGACTGAACTGAAAAGGAAGTTCAAGTCCCTGGGTGGAGCCACACAAGGTACTAGCAAGTCGGGTGGACAATCACACGGGCAAAGCCACGTCCAAGCATGTGAACACAACTGCGGCGGGAGTGGGGTCGGGGGAAGCGGCAGGGCGCAGGGAGCGTAGCGGTACGAGCAGACACACACAATCTAATGAAGTAGCAAGAGTGGAAATAGTAGCGATGAGATCGCATAAACCTCAAAGGAGGGAGGGCTGAGTGTGGAAGTGGAAGGGCAATAACGAGTGGGTGGGGGGCTAGGACAATGCCAGACCTTCTCACCTTGAAGGATGGAGAAGTGGGTTGGGTAGAGGGGACAGGGTACTCTCCGGAAGCAGAGGCCACAAGGGGAAGAAGGTGGGCATTTGGGCCAGAGAAAGGAGGACGAACATGTTGAGTTACTAAGGGGGTTACAGCACTTGTTTCACCACTGGCAGAGGGGTTGCAGAGGATAATGGGAGGGAGCCGACCCACGAAGAGCCACACAGGCCAGAGGCCGGGACAGACCAGCACCGGCAATGAAGAGGGGACGGCACCTGTGGTTGGCACAATACTGGCCCCCAAAGATGTCCACCGCCTAACCCCTGAACCTGTGAATGTGGCATCTTACAGGCAAAAGGGACGCTGCAGATGTGATGACATGAAGGACCTCGAGATGGGGAGGTGATCCTGGGCTACCCAGGCGGGCCCAGTGTCATCACAAGGGTCCTTACAAGAGAGGCAGAAGATCAGAGAAGGAGACGTGACAATGGAAACTGAGGTTGGAGTGATGAGGGCCTACAAGCCAAAGAATACAGGTGGCCCTGGAATCTAGAAAAGGCAAGAAAACAGATTCTCCCAACAGCCTGCAGATGGAACGCAGCCGCTGACCCATTTCAGACTTCCGACTTTCTGAACTTTAAGATAATGAATTTGTGTTATTTTAAGCCATTAAGTTTGTGGTCATTTGTTACAGCAGTAAAAGGAAATTAATATAACACCTTAGCTACATGGAACGCAAACTAAAACTATATTACTAAACTATCAAAGATATATAAAGATATATAAAGAAGTCCAAGAGAGTTTTAACTTTTCTCATGATGACTTTCATTTTGTTCTGAAATACCAAAATTTCTGGAAAAGTAGAAGCGTGCCTGCTTTGCAGGGGCTTCAGCACATAGTTAGCCTTTCTCCTTGGCAAGCTGACATTTGCTGGGGAGAGAGGAACACCAGCCTGGGATAAAAAGCCGAGCTTTCGGGGCCAGTGGCTAAAGACAACAGGCACGTGCACTTTGGTGGACTCACCATCACCAGGAAGGACGGCTTAGGGCCAGGGCGGGCTGTGCGTCCTCAGTCGGAGGCCTGACGATGCCGCAGATGCAGTTCCCCCCTGGAGTGCTGGGGCTGGTGCAGGCAGAGACCCTGGTCTGCTCACGGCCAGGTAATACGAGAAGCAGGCATCTGGTCTGCACACTACTGTACTGTACTCTACTCGTTACTGTCCCCTGACCCTCGCTCCTACCAACGTGAGTTGGGCCAATGGCAGCTGCCTGGTAAGTCCATGTCAGTGGGTCAGACGTGCAGGCTGGAACAGCTGCATGAAAGGGCGGGGTCTTAGGGGGGACATGGACCTATGAGGTTTAGGGGCAAGAAGAGATACAAAGCACTTCAAACTTGGATAAAGACTCTGAACAGTCAAGTGCAGGCAGTGACAAGCAGGAGCCAGTGCGCGGACCAGCCCAACAGGCGTGGAAGAAGCCCTGTGCTGATGCACACCTGCAGACGGGGCTTCGATCCCAGGCTGACATATCTGAACCGGACGCGATGCGCTACGGGTGAAAAGAAGGCTTTAGGAAGACACAGCCGAGAGTCAGACCACTGGCAGCGAGAGATAAGAGAGAAGTTTCTAATGCCAACCTCAAAACAAAAGAAAAAATATTTTAAAATTTAAATCAAGTCAAAATAGGCACATTTCACCAGTAATGAAGAGAAAATGTTTTTTTAAGTTTTCTATGTCAGCAGAAGGTGTTTATGTACTTGTATACTCATTACCCCAGATGGTAAATAAATTATAAAATATAAAACACTTTATCTTGTCTTGTACAAAAAGCAACTTAAAATAGACTTACAGGCGCTAGCCCCGTGGCCAAGTGGTTAAGTTCCAACGCTCCGCTTCGGCGGCCCAGGGTTTCACCGGTTCGGATCCTCAGCGCGGACATGGCACCGCTCACAGGCCACGTTGAGGTGGCGTCCCACATGCCACAACTAGAAGGACCCACAACTAAAAATACACAACTGCATGCCAGGGGGCTTTGGGAAGAAAAATGAAAAATAAAACCTTTAAAAAAGTAAATAAATAAAATAGACTTACAGATATGCAGAAACCTTATCTGCAAATAAAATAAGCATACTCTCCTTTAAAAATATACACACATTTTCTGGTAGAATGCATATCTGATTTGCATGATGGAATTGATCGTTTGCATGTGTGTATGTCCGTGTGTCATTGGTATATCTTCTAATACTTGAATATTAGGATGAAAATTATATTTTAAAAGTAAAGCCATACTTAACATCTTTTAAATAGTTTTCCATTCAGAATATGCAAACTATTTTAAGTCTTATTTTCAACATTTCAGTGTCAAAGGCTGAAGAGTTCCATCTCAGCTGGCTGTCCTGAACACCATTATTGTAATGCAGGTGCCCCTCAGAGATACTGTGGGTGTGGTTCACTATTGCGGTCAGACCACCGCAATAAAGCCAGTACTGCGACAAAGGGAGTCACACCAATTTTTTGGTTTCCCAGTGCATCTAAAAGTTATGTTTACACTATACTGTAGTTTATTAGTTGTGAAAGAGCATGATGTTTAAAAAAATGTACATACCTTAGTTAAAAAATACTTTATTGCTAAAAAATGCTAACCATCTTCCAAGCCTTTAGCGAGTCAGTATCTTTTTGCTGGTGGGGGCGGGTCTCGCCTTCAATTTGTAAAACATGCACTATCTGCACATTGCAGCACAGTGCAGGCTTGCCTGTATTCACACCATGAAAATGGACATTAACAGTCACGAGCGCAATGTCAGTACAAAACTGAGTTCAGTCCGATCCTCCTTGAAAGGCCAGCATGAAGCATCTTCCTTTTTTCTTCTATTGAAACTTATTTCGAAATATAAACCATGCTTACTGCATCTTAGAATGTAAGTGTCAAGTTAGAGTAACACTGTATCTTGAACACGAGCATCTTCTTTGGTCATCAGGACAAACCAGACATAATAATTGATAAGCTTCATTCTTCTCCTCGCTCAGGGTCGGATGAGGTCCCATCTCAGCACGGAATACCTAGTAAACTCATTTCTTGTACATTCCACTGACAATTAACATTCTACCTCACACCGTAATACCGTAATCATGTTTTATGGGCATGTCTTATATCCCAACTAGATGGCAAGAATTTAAGAAACCAGTCATAAACTCCTTAGTGTTTCCACCACCAGGTCTTACAAAGTGCTTTGCACACACAGAGCCTTAAAAACATGAGTAGCTTGACTGTTCAACTGTGAGTGAAGAGAAAGGCATGTCAACATGTCAGACAGGTCTGCCGTCTCCTGCACTAACACCTCGCTGTCACCTTCAGAGCTGACAAACACTAGAGTTCAAAAGCTTGAGAAAGTCATATTTTGAAGTCATATTATTAGCCAAGGACTCATCAAAGACTGCATCCCCGCTCCCCACTCATCTCAACAGACAGTCTCACAGTTCTCTCCACGTCCCCACAGAGAGTCTGCTCCTGCCTCGACGTGCCACAAGAGTGTCCCCTCACTTCGTGCTTCCCAGCACTCCTTTCTCAGGTCTCTGTAAAGTTAAGGGAGAAAAGCTCACGACCCATCCCCTATTGTTACCCAGTTCCTAATACTGCCAGAGGGTTTATTTCAGGAATAAAAATCCCACTTTTGCCACTTGGTGGTTTTTTAGTTACCACTAGGTCTTGAGGGAAAATCTGGGGAAGAAATTCTCTATTCTGTAGGTGTTCTTGCAATACTTGATGGAACTTAAAGGATCTTAAAGGAGAAACTCTGAGAAATAATATTAGTATTGACTGGCTGAGATGAGGGGAAGATGGCAGGAGCTGGACAGAGAAACTAACACTTTGCTGCCATCAGCCAGAACTTGTCTTGCTCTGGAAGTTAGAATACAATTCACCCCTAACACCCAAATATCTGATTCACTACTGAGTGGAGGTAAGAGGATCCTCGTCCTAGGATCCTGATCTGAGGACACACACAGGTCTGATTCCTAAGACAGTGTATCATCACAGCCAATTTTGGTACATGTAAGTTCTAACTTCGATCATTGACTGTTACTCCATCTTTGTGGCTTCTGGCTGCCTTAAAACCCTGGAGGGGGATCCCGTCCAAGCCCAGCCATCAGGTCACAAGCCCGGCCTGTGTCCTCTGGTTGAAGCTCACACCCTGGACCCTGGCTGGGCTACATCTGCTCCCCGGGGTCGTGGTACCTGACAGGCCTTAGCCAGCCCTTGGTCTGGCCCACTCTACCCCCCTGAGAGGCAGTCACAGGGAGAAGGGGAAAGGGCAACCGCAGTTACACTGGACAGCCCCAGTCAAAGCCAACTCCCTTTAAAGAACTTCGACACTAAGAAGTAAGAAGAGGTTTGCCAGAAGCCTTTCAACATTGACTGGTCAAATGAACACATCAACTGAGCAGGCACGGTGAGGAGACATGAGGGAAAGGACGAAGAGATCCCTTGCCTAGGGAACTTACACACTTTTGGTAGAACACAGACCCTCAGCCTCATCAAGCAACAGCAATGTGGGGTGGCAGGGACCTGACTCCTAAGTAGGAACCACAGGTCTTAACACCTGCCAGAGTGGACCTCACCCTGCGCACAGAAGCTCTGAGGAGGTCCTCGAGCTACAGGTTTCCAGGCACCGCCCTGGGGTTCTAGATTAGTGGGTCTCAGGAATGCCCAGGCCTCTGTGTTTTCCAAAGCTCCACAGAGTAGGTGATGTGACACCTGGGCTGAGAACCAAGAGGATGCCGAGCATTTCTTACAGGGGAGGCGCCGCACTTGCCTTCTCTTCCGTTCTTCTCCCCTGTTCACGGCCGCGTCCGGGCAGGTGACTGCAGCTCTTTCACATAACGAAAAGTACTAGGTGTAACTCAACAGATGTCCTGGAAAGCAGAGCAGATAAAAAGTTTTAGCTTCTCACTGCCGGTTAAAATGCAATATAATGATGCAAATCTGATGCCACTTTTTATACAAATTGCCCCTGAAGTACTGAAAACACAGAGCGAGGAGAATAGAAAGGGCAGCAGAAGGTCTGGCGCCTTGGGTACAGATGATCCCCTGCAGCCCTGGTCACTGTCAGGCTCCACCCACCAACCCCCCAGAGCCGCTCTGGGCACCTGTGGAGTCAGGCAGGACAGGATCGAGGAGCTTCACTGTCTCCTCTAAAATGCTGCCTGAGCCACCGCTTCCCTGCTACACGTCAAAACAGATGCCTGGAACCTGACCCCTGGGAGGACACATGCAAGTGACTCAGCCCAAAAGGAAGACGAACACTCAGGAGGGCTTGTGCGTGTGTTGCATCCTATGCTCTTCACATGCACGACTGATTCGATCCCTCAACAACCCAAGGAGGTAGGCATGGTAATTTCCTTACTTCATGGATGAGGAAACTGAGGTACAGAGAGACTGAAGGACTTGCCTAAGGCCACGGAGCTGGCGGGCAGTGGCGATGGGCTGCAGCCCCAGGCACTGCGGCTCCAGAGCACACAACCGGAAACTGAAGGCTTTGATGGCTTTCGTTATGTCACTTTCCAGCAAAGCCTACAAATCAAATACGTTGGTATGCTACTGAAGCAAATTATTTTATTTAAATTAATTCTCTTTAGTGTTGATTTCTTGCAAAGACATAGGCCTTCAGTGGCTCACCTTGGCAAGCAGTTCAACAGGCGCGGCCACGGGCTTCCGTTCTGTCAAGCACTGCTCCAAGAGCACGCCTCCTGTGCAGCGGCTGAAGGGACCCGAAAGGAAAACACAGTGACTTTCCTTGAAACAATTAGTGACAGAAAAATAATAACATTTAACTGAAGATACACCCTATAAGCAGGCTAACTAATTAAATTGGTAATCAGAGCCTTACCTCTCACTTTCTGTGAGCATTTAGTGAAATCATCTAACCACTCCATATCCAGCTTTTCCCGTTTCAGCACAGGCTTATGAATACATCCCACTCCGAGGAGACGGCTCACGAGTACTTAAAACAGGCACCTCCCACTCCTCTCAAAGAAGAGTGAGCTGGTGCAGGTTTTCTAGATGATTTGGTTAATTTTTAGGTGAAAGACTTGAAAATTTCTTGTATAATCTCCTTTCACATTCATACCTCTTTCTGTTGTAAATGCCAGTTGGTACAACCCATCAGAAAGCAATGTGGAAAAATATGTCAAAAGCCTTAAAAATTATTCATAGACTGTGAACCAGCAATTCTCCTTTTAAGAATCTGTATTAATGCAATTACAGTGGATGCACCCAACGGGCAAACACAAGGGTTTTTATCCTAGAATTCTTCATAATAATGAGACATTGGAAACAAACTAAAGGTCCAACAAGAGGGGCTTAATTAAATGCATTGTACAGACGTGTCATTTTAATAATAGGCCATAAAATTACATTGTAGAAGATTGTTTAATGGCAGAGAAAGGCCATGTTAATGATACACTACTAAGTAGGAAAAAAAGCACAGTTTAGAAAACAAAAGGCTCCTTATTGGTAAAACATGAAATGGAAATAAAAAAGACTAAAAGTATACAAACCAAAATCCTAAATGAAGTCATCTTTACGTGCAGGGATTATAAAGAATTTCTTCACAATTTTCTTTGTACTTTATTTTTCTGCTTTCCAAATTTTCTAGATGAATAGCTATCCCTTGTAATTCAATAAAAATATCATTTCTAAATAATAAAAATCTGACCAAAAGGATGAGCAATTGTTTTAACTTTATATTCTATGACCCAGTAATTCCTCCTCTGGGATTAACATGCTAAGGAAGCAGTTATGATAAAAGCTGATGATAAAAATGTACATCACAACATTATTACAGCAAAAATGCAAAATAGTATTAATATGGGAGAAAGGTTAAATTATATTTATATATGTATATGATATGAAGTTACCAAAGGCATATTTTTTAAGTAATAAAATACCTTGAGAATTTTCTGGGTTAAGCAAAAATTTTAGTGAGGACACACAACAGTGTATACTATATGATCCTAAATTGTAAACTGTAAATTATTCTATACATTAAATTATCTATTTATTCAACATATTTATAAAGCACCTTCTTTGGGCAAGGCCCTACGCATGTTTGTCTGCACATAGAAACACACGCATGGAAAAGCAATTGGAAAGAAACAGCAAAATATTAAGTGTCCATACATGGGTGGTAAGATCAGTGTAAATATTCTTTCCTTATTTGTGACTTTCCACAGTTTCAAAATTCTCTACAGGTATTATTGCTTAACCATACACACACATATACACACACTGGCACAAACACACACTCATACATACACACCCTTGGAGAAGACTGGTCAGACAGTGCTATGTGAGTGTTCACTTTAACATTTATCTTACTGTAAAATGTTCCTGAAGAATGTCCAGGTGGACAAGGGTCAGAAGTCACGAGCACCAGCGGGGACAGGTGGGGAGACAAAGCTCTAAGCCAAACATCCGAAACCTCTAGAGAAATCAAGCACCCTGATGGAAGGACAAACATAAAAATCCATTAAATTGTGTGGGAGGAATTCGTGTAGACTTTTAATCATTTAAAAAAATATTTTCTGGGTGTGCTGTCCACCGAAATAAAAATATAACCCAGTCCCTGGACTAGTAGATGAAAAAATAAATAAATAATATATACTATTTTTCTTTTGATATTCATATATATAATTGACAAAAAAAGGGAGTAATTTATGCTCAGGTTATAAAGAAAAACATCATATCAATTTATAGTTAAAAACAGACACACAGAGCACATACATTAACACAGTGATTTCCAATCACACTTGTTCTTGGTAAGAAAGAAACTTACTACAGTGTAAGAACTTTAAAAAGCATTTTTATCATCAAAGAAGGCTAACAGAATCGTCGTCAGCGGATGTTCTCGCTCTGTTTGAAGACAGTGAGACACCACAGCGTGACGTCCATCAGGGAGCTCACAGCTTCTTCCTTGACCCATTACAGCCCTTAAAGATTTGCTGCCATTTCTACCACAACATGAGCTATTTTATTTTTTTAAACAGGGAAAGCAATTTGACAAACTCTGAAGATTTTCTGGTAAGATTACTCAACGTCCTTAATTTCACATAAGCATTTTACTACATTACAATTATATGCTTTACAAAAACACATTACAGCAGTGTTGGCTCTAAAGCAAATATAGATATCTCATTTTCTACAACAGCTGTGTTCTTCAAAATACTGTAATTCCTCAATTTAATCATATTTCCAATTGTCATATATTATCATTTCACCAGAAGCAAATCATATCTAAGACCTTCTTTTATGATCACGTAAGTATGCAATGAACCTTTTAAATTTTATCAGAAAAAGAAAACATAATACCAAACAGTAACAACTTTCAGTGAATTAAATATTTCTGTAAAGCAGGAGTGCTTCTCAGCAGCATGTGCTGCACCGAGGTGAGGAGGTGAGGAGGTGAGGAGGTGAGGGACCAGCTGCCTGCACCTGAGAGCGCGACAGGCCTGCCCGCGCAGCGCAGCCTCCAGGCCTCCAGCCCTCTGCCTCTCAGCACCGGTCCCATTCCCTTCCACAGGGGTCACATCAGACAAAACTAACATGGGCTGAAATAAACCAGTTTGCTTATTTAGACTCAGACTGCAGCCCCTAAAAACACGGGCTCCTGTTGCTCTCGCTCGTCACTGTACCCTTGGAGCCATCATCACGCCTGGCCGTAAATACTGCGGAGCGAGTCAAAGGGAAGGCAGGACAGTACTTTTGGCTTTAAAAATGAATAGGAAGTATCTATTCTGACCAACACATTTCTCAATTTCCTGGAGGAAAGGAATCAATTATGACATAACAATGCTCAGGCACCGAATTTACAAGATTTTTTATGCAGTTTTCTCAGCCATACTACAGACACAACACTCATTTTCTAAAATATTAGCTATTCAGTCAGGTTTGTAAAGCCTAAATTCCATTTCCTTTCACTGAACACACTAGCTACAGAAAGACGTCCCAGTTATTACCCTTGCCGGCGCCCAGGGCAGGTGATCCCAAAATATCCCACAATAGCATCTTGAATATTTTGAAATTAGTGACTTGAGAAGCAAAATGGGCTTTCAGAGCTTCCGGGCTCTGCTCCCCTGAAAGCAGGAAGTAAGTCTCCTGTGTGGGAGGTGCTCCCTCGCATCCTCAATCACCAGGGCTGGGGACTCAGGGCCGAGAGGCTGCTCAAACATAACTTGCTGATTTACTTTCTCAGCCTAAATTCTGCTTAAATTCCAGACTAATTATGTACCTTGAATCTAAGTTTCTTTGCCCTATCATTCCTCACAAATTTATGTTTCTTTGTGTAAAAGATAAATATACTGTTTTGTTCACTCTCTGAGCATCCTTTATGATCTCCAATACATACGTATTAGACTGAGTTTTCCTCTTGTGAATCTGGTCTTGTGTCAATTTTGTTATTAGTCCAGCCATAAGAACACAATAAGGGAAGAAAGGAGACTTTCCCCCCTCCGATACACCTCTACCAAACATCACTAACAGACAAAATACATTTGACTATTAATATAGGATAAATGATATTATCTATCACTTAATATACACCTAATATATGCCAGGTATCGAATTAGGTGGTTGGAGAGAGAGAGAGAGAAAGTGTAAGTGTGAGTGTGTGTGTGTGTTTGCGATGTGTATGTGTGAGCGGATATGCATGAACTTGTATGTTTCTGTTCATTCTTTATAACACTGAATATTAGATTTATAATCTCCTTTTATAAATCTAAGAAACTGAGGCTTACAGAGGTCACACATCTGGAGAAGTCTGGATTTACACAAAATTTCTAGCCCACGCACTCCCACTATACAATATTGCCTCACTTCAGCCTACACAGTCAAGATGTAGCAAAAGTGCCTACTAAATCAGTAACTTTTAAGTTGAAAAGCACCATCAAATTACCTCTGCGGGGTAATTAACACGTTCACTCACTCATGACGGCTTTGTAAATTTGACTAGAACTTTTGAAAGTCATATTGACAATACATATTTATAACCAAAAATTAAGGTGTTAACACTTGTTGATCTATTCATCCCAACTTTAACATTATATTCTAAAAAAATATGCAAAAGGAATAAATGCAGCCTTTACAACAAATTTGGAAAAAATCTAAATATCTAACAACAGAGGTCCAATAAATTATGTTTATGAAGATCACACAGTTTATATGCACGTTACCATGAGAATGTACATGTTTCCACATGAATAAAAACTGTAAGAAGGGGCCGGCCCGGTGGCCGAGCGCTCCGCTACGGCAGCCCAGGGTTTCTCCAGTTCGGATCCTGGGTGCGGACGTGGCACCGTTCATCAGGACATGTTGAGGCGGTGTCCCACATGCCACAACTAGAAGGACCCACAACTAAAATATACAGCTATGTACTGGGGGGATTTGGGGAGAAAAAGCAGAAAGAAAAAAAAAGGAAGATTGGCAACCCTTGTAAGCTCAGGTGCCAATCTTTAAATTAAAAAAAAAAATAAAAAAAGGAGATGCAGTCATACTAATGACACACTGCTATGGAGAAACCATAAGAGCAGGGAATGCAGGCGGGTGTGCTGGATTCAGTCCACTGAATAAAGCCAGATTCTTAAAAAACAGAAAACAACCGTAAGAAAACAAAATGAGAACCATTGGGTTAAGGCAATGAGATCTGTACAGCGGCCCAAGGCAAGTGCTGACAGAATTGGCCAGTAAAGAACGAAGCCCTTCTTTATATTTAGACAGTTTTTTATTTACAATAGACAGCAAAAAGCAAAAGTAGCTAAGGGGGCCAGCTCCCCATGTCACTTGCACAGGGTGACACTGAGACAAAAGCGGCCCGACGCTGCAGCATAGATGCTCAGGCACCCTGCTCCTGGAGGAGCCGGACGCTGCAGCAATGCAGTTCTGCAGGCTGCAGCTGTGCCCAAGGAGGTGGAGTGACAAGACGCAACCTCAGCAGAACTCATGAGCCAGGAGAACTCTCTCATGAGGAAGACAAGAAATGACCTCAGGCAGCTCCACACGAGCCTGCCATGCGCTCCTGTTCTGGGAGGGTCACGGGGTGTCTGTCAAGACAGATTACCTGCAGGTAAGCCGTGGCTACCTGTCCTATTTGGACACATGTAAGGTTACCAGGACACCATTCCAGAGCCATTCCCCTGCAAAACTGGATGGATTTGGCTATTGAAAAACAGAAACGCAACACCTTCCCTTTTGTGGAAATAAGCAGGGCCATGTCTTTCTTTTTCTGAGCAGTATTATGTGGGACGTGTGTGTGTGCGTGTTTCCTTTCTTCTAAAACCAAGAAAAATTCCCTCAACTTATCTGTAAATCATGGCCGCAGCCAAATTTGCAGATGAGCAAAAACCACGGCAACTTTTTTCACAAAAAACGTGGCAACTTGTGCCTGCTGAGATAACACATTTACACTTTACCACTCACTGAACTTTGCTTTGTTCTACACACACCTTGAGGTTTGTTGGCTTATTCATGAGATTAGCAGGAGCAAAGGCTAGAAACTGAAAGCAGAGGACACAGAAAAAAACTGTGGAAAAATATTCATAGGAGTCGAAGTCACTGTGTACATGTCACATTTCCACACCAAGTCTTTTTTTCTAAACTATGGCCACGAGCCAGTGACCATAATTATTTTTCTTGCCTGCAACCCCAGGTCCAGGCCTATAGAAACAAACAACAAAAGGGGTGGATGAGAAGCACCATAGTGGACCAGCCAGAGCCGCCACCAGACCACTCGCAGTTGGGGTCAACTACAGACATGATGGTCCAAGGCAGGAAATGCTAGGAGAGAGAATTCAACTTTGGTCTGGGCAGTAGGGAAAGAGGCTCAGCTGCTGAGAAAAACAACCGTAACAGTGTGGCAAAATCAAGGAGCTCCGCAGAACACAAGCCAAGGAAAGGCAGGTCAGAGCCGGGCTTGCAGGCTGGCGCAGGGACTAATTTTCTTAGCGGTGTGCACATGTGGTATTGCCTTAGGAACAGACAGGTGCAGTCCCCTGAGCCAGGCCATGTCCTCACAGACAGCAGAACGCTGAGACACACAGAGTGTGGGCTCTCAGAAGTATTCCTTTTACAAAGTGCTCACAATGTCTAATAGGATTGGGCAGCGATATCACCCTTGTAAACAGGGCACACGCTGAGTATCATCCATTCCAGACCAGATACCCCTGAATCACAAGGGGCATTTTTAGACCCTAAAAATCACACTTGTGTCCTACTTTATCATTTCAGACCTGGAGTTCTGAATAACTGAGTTAATTAATAAAAAACCTTTCCTACTTTGTATTTCAATTCTTTATATGAATACTCTTCCACATGTGTGTGCTAGCATTTTTGTTCTCAACTCTTTTTATAAAAATCCCCAACACAAAAAGCATAGCATGCTATTCAAATTTGGAAAGAATCCTAGTTGTCATCCAGCCCTGTGATTTTTTTCAAACATTGAATTTCTCTCTAGCATGACCCCACTTTTACTCACAAAGTTACCCTATCCAGAGCCCCAGTACTAGAAATCCCACAAGAGGACCCGCTCAGCCTCCCACGCACCCCCCTCAGAGAGCACAGATGGGAAATCACGGACGGCCGAACCCCCGACTCTGGCAATAAGAACATCCAGTTCTAGGAAACTGCACAATATTGATCAGTAATTTTCTGAAGCAAAATTTTAAAAGGCAAGGGGTAGAATGAACAAATGACCATTCTTAAGGCGAGAAGCTTATGAATCCTAAGACCCACATCTCAGAGCAATACCTGTCTGATTCCACTAGCCGTGCACACAACCCTTCACACCAACATATCAGCTTCATTTCAAAAGTTACGCTACATACAGCTCCATCAGGCAACATCTTAGAATACGTGAGAAAAACAAGTGTCAGTAGCAACCAACCAACACCATTGCACATTGACGTAAATAATGCCTTCTTTCGTGGTACCAATTGGAAATGACACACTTTTCCTAACGTTACCTACTTACCGCTGCTGGGCAATAACCCCCGAAGCAGCAGCCCCTGAACATAACTGTGCTTCCCAAATTCTCACCTTTTAATAACTTTGCCATGTCACTGCAGCAAGAACTCTTCCACACTCTACCAAAAACATTTTTCATCTGCACATTCAGGGTACCTCTCTGTGCAATTGAAGTCAAAAATCAGTTACTGCTCATCTCCCTGGGCAAAGCAGGTGCCAAGCACTGGGAGGGACGCGGGAGCTTGACTCGTCCTCCCGTGGCTTTTATGCAGGTGAGGGAGACATACGTGCAGACAGACAGATGTCACCCCCAACCTGACATATGGTGGGATTCAGTGTTTTGGTGACTAAACAAGCAGACACAAATGCTAACACACACTAGTTAAGAAACCCAAACAGTGTGTCCGGGAAGAAAATAAAGGACTAATTCTGAACAGAGACCGTTGCTTTCTGACACAAACAGAAATTCAGCAGGCAATCCAGGGAGCAGCAGCAGCAAAGCAAGAGAGGCTGGAAAGAGAAGGCTCTCGCAGACACCAGAGCGTGTGAGTATTCACACGAAGCTTGCAGAGACACACCGACAGGGGCTGGACAGCTGGACTGGGAGGAGGCAAAAATAAGAGCGTGAACGTCCTTGAACGTCGGCCTGAGGAGTTCAATCTCTATTCTGGTGGTTTAGAGAACCACTGGACACTTGCGAGTGGTAAATGATTTCTGTCAGAACTTACTCATCAGTGCCAGGTAAGGATGAAACAGAAGAAAGAGATGAAGACTGAAGGCTGAGAAGGATAAAACAATAGTCTTGGCGACTCCTGGCGTCCTCCACACTCTGACCCTGCAGCCATGCTGCCGGGCTAAAGCGGGTTTAATTAATGGCGCCTGAGGCCGGCTCCTGAGGGCTCCTGAGGCAGCTGGAAACCCAGCAAAAGCTCCCTGGCTGATAAAAGTTCAGTGGCTAAAACGGAAATACTGGGACCCGGGTAGGTGGAACTTGCATTTTCAAAGCCACCTTTCCTCCATCCCCTCCATCTGGTCGGGCTGCTGGAACCCTCACAGTGGAGAACTCCCGGCTGAGGGGTCTACACTTTGGTCATGCCTCATAGAAGAACAGCCCCAGCCATAGTATTAAAAGGAGGAAACATCACAGCGGACAGCTCTAATTCCTGCACTATAGACAGGAAACGCAGAAGCCCGACAGGCCATCAGAGAATTGCACACCTGGGCTGTCTTGATCTGGTTCCTTGGAGAATTGCTCTGTGGATCTGAGCCTTGGCCCCGCGCCATCAGCCCACACTGAGGAGTGCCGCAAACAGCCCCGTGAGCCCCACTGCTTCCTTGCCTGGAGGATGTGATTGAGGATGTGCCTTTGCTGCCCTTTGTGTGGACCCAAGAAAGAAGTTTCTTTCAGACCTTGTACCAGGAATAATCGTGCTTCTCCTGAGCAACTGGCTTGTTTTGTTTTTGTGAACACTCTAAATTGTGTAACTGTCTGTGTCTTTCAAAGCCATCTAAAATCCTTTGGGAACAAGACAGGGTATAAAATAAAGCTATTCAGAGTTTAGACCAAGCTCCCTATTTAATGCATTATATTCCTTTTGGAAAAGTCGCTTCATTTGGCTGACTTTCTTTGCTCGTAAGTTAGAGATAATGAGTTCTTCCTGTGAACAGAGTGTAAATTAATATTTTTAAAGCACTCAGAGTTCCCTCAATGCAAGTCATTATGGAAACTAACACTAATATTTAATTTCTTTAAATCTCTGCTATTTTGTAATTCCCTCTCTTTTCATATCATTCCTGAACTTTGCTTGCTCATTCATTTACTTGGCACATTTGAGGATGTAACAGTGCACCCACCAAACACCCTGGAAGGATACAGATTAAAAAGTCTGGATTGTGCTTTCCAGTAGCATGAAAAAAAAAAAAAATAGTCTTGGCAATAGATAACGCGGATGTTCCCTAAACGGTGGGAACCAAACTGAGCAGAAACACCACCGACAGACTATGGCAAACAACTGCTTGTGGGGAGGGGGTGATCCAGGCAGAGGTCCAGTCCTGGGTACCCAGGAAGAGATTAGCAAATTGAGGGGGCTAACACAGGATGATGTAGAAAAGATGTTTTTTCAAAGATGTTGAATTGTAGGTATCTGGAATAAGCTAGGTGTGTATATCCAAGAAGAGGCAATTCCAAATTCTTCAGAAAGAGGCAATAATGGAGAAAACCCAAGAAAGAAGAACAAAGGACAGCATGTGTTGTCCATGTTAGAGGTAAGGAGCTGGGGAAGGAGCAGGAGGGGTAATCAGAGTTGGGAGGGGCTCCAAGGAAACACAGAGACCTGGAAGCCAAGGGAGCAGAGGGCCTCTCAAGGGCTGGAGGACAAGACTGTCAAATGTCGAAGAAAGGTCAAGGCCAAGATGGGGGGAGACACTGCGGGACTAGCAGGCAGGGCGTCACTGTCCCCGCATGGGGAGAGGCTTCACGGGAAGGATGAGGTCAGAAGTCAGACTGCAAGAAGCCGGACAGTGAAAAGGAGGCGTCGGGAGAGCCACAGGTGCGGCCACACTCTGAGAGGTTTGCAACCAAGAGGACGAGTCAGGAGAGCTTGCGGGAAACAGTCAAGAGAAAGGGATGCTTTCTCTCCTGCTCTTCTTTTCTTTTTCTTAGGAATATGGGGAGAAGAGGGCATTTCAGTTCATCAGCTAAGGGAAATGAACTTACAGAAATGAGGCTCTTAGGAAAGAGGGGATAAGCGATGGGGGAGAGAAGCAGAACAGAGGGAAGGTTTGAAGAACACAGGTAGAGGAAGGACCCTGAGATGAAAAGGCAGGTGGTGAACAAGATGAAAACAGAGGACTTGGAGCGTGCTACGGCAGAAGAGGCAAGGACGTCACACCGAGGAGCCCTGATCTCCTTCATGAGGTAGGAGGGTATCTGCTAAGAGTCAAGGTTATAGTGTTATATTGGGAGCACAGGGAAAGGGAGAGTTACCAGAATTCCACTAGGAACGAATCTAAGGACACAGAGCAGTCCAGAGAGCCCCTCTCGGTTACGCTGGAGATTCTGCAGAGGGCGCTGGCACTGAGGGACTTTCTCCATCAGCTCATGGCAGTCTGGGAGCCAGAGCGGATGGTTAGGTTTACAGACAGCTGGGAGCTGATGAGGAGACGGCCATGTGGATGAAAGACTCTAAACCATGAGAACGTGAGATAAAATGTTTAAGGGGCCTCAAGTGGCCTGGTGGCACATGAGTCTGAAAACAACTGACAGAGAACAAGGAATAGAAAGGCTAAAAAACAGGACATGATTTTTTTTTTTAAGGAAGATTGGCCCTGAGCTAACATCTGTTGCCAATCTTCCTCTTTTTTTTGTTTTCTCCCCAAAGCCCCCTTACATAGTCGTATATCCTACTCGTAAGTCATTCTAGTTCTTCTATGTGGGACGGCTCCACAACACAGCCTGATGAGCAGTACACAGGTCCAAGCCCAGGATCCAAACCGGTGAACACAGATTCCCAGAGTCAGAGCATGCGAACCTAACCACTTGGCCCGGGGGCCAGCCCCCAGGATATGATTTTTTTTAAAAGCTTCCACAGAATTGAAGAAGCAAGAAGAACTGAGGGTTATGAGGGTGTGATCAAAGAGAGGATTTCAGAATTCATTGTCTGGGGAATTAGTCTATTCAGCATACACCCACAGCTGGCACCGTGCTCAGGCATTGCAACAAGTGGACAGAAGAACAATGTGAGGTCTCACATTGGAATCTGAGTTCAGCAGAGCAGAGAGGTATGTCAACAAGTTATTCCGGTATGGTGGTTTCCAAGTGTGGTCATCCCCTAGGAACTTGGTAGAAATCCAAATTTTGAGGCCATACCCCAAACTTAATGATTCAGAAACTCTGGGGATGGGACCAGCAATCGGTGTCTTAATAATCCCTCTAAGTGATTCTGACACATGCTGAAGTTTGAGAAGGCTCTCCTAATATAACGTGAAGAAACCTACAAAGGAGAGAGAAAGTTAATTCTGATGGATAGCATCAAAGAAGGCTTCCCAAATGATGTGACAGGTGCCTTAAAGGATAATGGGTCTCAAAGCGTGGTAACCAGACCTACAGCATCAGTGTCTCTGAGAAATTATTAGAAATACAAGGCATCAATTTGAGACATCAATTAAAATTTGGGGTATTTACTGAATCAGAAACTCTGGGGGTGGAGCCCAGCAATCCGCTTGTACAAGCCCTCCAGGCGACCCTGATGCAGCTCGTTTGAGAACCACTGCCCCAGAGTGAGGGGCCAAGCTCCGCTGCAGAGGCTCTACAGACAGAGGCAGGAATGAGAGCTCTCTGATCACAGTCCTGTTCTGGAATTTCCACAAGTCAACCTCCTCCCCCAACATGCATTTTTACAGCATAGCCCATTACTTGAGGAAATCTGAGTGATCGCTCTTCATTGCAAAAGAAAGAATCTAATTAAAACTCCATGAGAAGAATTCGATCTTTAACCTAAATGTGCTATGAAACTAGTGGATGTTTTTAAGCAAAGAAATGCCATGATAAATTGTGGTCTCGCTTCTCTTCCCCTGCCCATTGTTGGTTTTGTGACTGTTTTGAATTTTTTTTAAAAAAAGATGTCATTGGTGGCAGTTTTAGAGATGGCGGAAAAAAATGAGGGGGGAAATATAACAGACTTCAGAGAGGAGGCTGTTTCAACAAGCAGGCATGAGCTGAGGAGGTCTTGACTTGAGACAGCTGCTGTGAGGATGGAGAGGAGCAGAAAGAAGTCACAGGCATATCTGATGGGACTCGACAACACCGGACGGTAAGAGAATACTTTGACCTTGCTAGCCCACAAGACTGACTCGATGCCTGTGCGAGCCACTGAGCAAGACGAAGCAGAGGAGCGGGCTTTGGAGCACAAGGAGTACATTCTCAGGGATGCTGAATCTCTGACATCTAAGGGAGTCTAAAGCATATTTAGGACAAACTATCCAAGAGGTATTAAAAACAGATTTTTCAGGAGGAAGTTCAGGACTGGGAACTTGGGTTCACTTGCTGTCAGTGTTTCCGGGGGTCAAAGCAGAGGGGAGTCTCAGGGATGCATGCAGAGCACGAAGCAGGCTGGCCAAGAACAGATCCTAGGGAACTGCAGTATTTAAGATGCACGCAGAAGAAAGACAAGCGTAAAGGATAAGTTAGAAGGGGCAACCAGAGGAACAGGATGAATGAGGGAGGAAATACTTTCCAGAAGTAGAAAACAGTTGCTATTGAATTTGATAAAAATGTAAAACAACTTGATGACTGAACAAAGCCCACTGAGCTTAGTAACTGGAAGGACATTGGTGGCCTTTACCTGACACTTGGAGTGCAGAGATTAACTAAAGATGCAGGAAAAATCGAGATCTGAAGTTGGGGAAAGAGATGGGATCAAGGACAGGCAATGGGGTTAGCCTCAGTGTGGTGTCTATAAGAAAACAAGGAATGGGTGCTGGTCCAAGGAAGCTGGCGGTGAACAGGAGAAAGGCTGGAAGCAGAGTCTGTGAGGAGGACAAGGTTCACGGGTTTGCACGTGGAAATCAGACTGGAAATAGTAATCTTTAGAAGTGACAAGCTCAAAAAGATTATGGTGATGAAGGAGTCAAGTATGACAAGACAGAGAAAACCAATGCAAGCCAGGCATGCTCGCTGATTAAAAAACCAGGGTCTTCTACGACACAGACTTTGTGTTAGGTGCGCTAAGGACTCAAAGAAGATAAAGATATAGTCTTAGCCCTTAAGGAGTTTGCAGCTTGATGAGAAACCAGATGACTATTATACCAGGAAAATCCAACTAAGAAACATGAGCTAAGGGCTATGAGAACACAGTGGACAGAACAGTAACACTGTTCTTGAGGACAATTCATTTTGTTCTCATTTTTCATTCAACAAATATTAATTGAATTTTTACTGTTGCTAGAAGCTTATGACAGCCTGAAACAAACTAACAAAAATCCCTACTTTGATCCACCATAAATTCTAGTGTGTGAAGACAGACGATAAGATAAATAAGTAAAATATATGGTATGTCAGATGGCGATAAGTGTTAAGGAGAAAATAAAGCAGAGAAAGGGGTTAGGCAATATTACAAAGAGGGGCTTTGTAATTTGAGATATGGTGACTTCTCATCAGAAACAATGGAGGCAAGACAATGAGATGACATCTTTAAAGCAATGAAAGCCATAAAGCTGTCAAGTAGGAATTGTACATCCAATGAAAACATCTTCCCAAATGAGTGAAATAACAAAATTTTCAGATTAAGCAAAAAATTATTTTCCTATGTCTATCATTTCTCTTACATAATACAGTTTCCACTCTTGACTGAGTTCTTCCTCACTCTTGAAAACTTATTGTCTCCTAAAAATATTCTTGTAAAACCTTTTTTTTAAAACATTTAAGTCTTTATTCTATGAATTCATTTTTATATCGATAGGTGGCCAATTTGGCAAGCATAATCTATTAAATTATCTATGCTTTGTCCTCCTGAATTGATTTCCCTACATGGACTGTGTATATTAGCCTATATGGAACATACTATGTTCTCACAGCTCTTTCTGATTTCTCTATCCTGTTCCATAGATTCTTGGTCTATTACTATACCACCAGAATGTTACAGATTTCAGGATAAAATACTTTTATCCGATTTAAATTAAAACCAATTGGGATTATTTTGGAACTGAAGTAAATATTAATTTGGGAAGAACAGAAACTTTGGGGTATGTCTTTCCATTTGTTCAAACACTAATTTATATGCGTCAATAGAATTCTCTAGTTTTCCTCACAAAGGTCCTTCACATTTCTTGTTCAATTTATTCTAAATATTTTATACTTTATTGCTTTTATGGGTGTAATATTTTTCCCTTTTCAGTTTTTTCTTTTTTTGAGGAAGATTAGCCCTGAGCTAACATCTGCTGACAATCCTCCTCTTTTTGCTGAGGAAGAATGGCCTTGAGCTAACATCCATGCCCATCTTCCTCTACTTTATATGTGGGATGCCTACCATGGCATGGCTTGCCAAGTGGTGCAGTGTCTGTACACGGGATCCAAACTGACGAACCCCAGGCCACTGAAGTGGAACATGCGAACTGAACTGCTGCGCCACCAGGCTGTCCCCTCCCTTTTCAATTTTTAGGGGCTGATGGCTGACATACAGAAAAGCTAATGACTTTTTATATTTATCCTCTAGCCAACCACTTCAACATTCTTGTATTAATTTTAAAAACTTATAATTAGATTCTCCTGGGTTTTCTAGGTAAAAAATATCATCTGCAAAAAAATATGTAGTTTTATCTCTTCTTCCCAAAGTTTGCACAACTCATTCAATTTTGTTTTTATTCCATTCACTAAAATCTCCAAGACAATACTGAATACCAACCATCATATTAGGCATCTCTATTTCCTGATTTTAACTGAAATGGTTTTTATGTTTTGTAGTATATTTGCTATCACATTTTGGTAAACAATTTTTTACATTTAATCCTATTTTACATAAGAACTTTTGCTACGAATGGCAGTTAGGTCTTATCAAAAGGCTTTTCAGTGTTAAAAGTCACTATACAGCTTTTTCCTTTTTATTTGTTGATGTATGGATTATGGTGGCAGACTTTATAACATTGAACTCTTTCACTACCGAATTTTACATTACTGAATACTATACCCTCCTTGGTAATAAGATATCATTTGTCTAATATATTGTTGGGTTATATTTGCTCATATTTACTTAGAATTTCACATTTGTATTTATACTATGTGATATGCATTTATCTATTTATTTAGTCTAGAGCTTTGTCTTTTCGTAACACATTCATCGGGTTTCATATGCTGGCTTCATAAGGAAATTTTCATCTTTTTACATGGCCTAGAAGAGTTTGAATATCACTGGCATTATCTGTTCTTTGAAAGATGAGGAACAGTTCAGCTGTGATCCTGGCTAGACCTCATCTTCCAGTCTCTTCTGCTGTGTGGCCTATTCAAATGTTCGGTATTTTCTTGGGTACATTTTGATAATCATTAGTTTGCTAGGAAGTCATCTAGTTCCCCCAGTTTCAAATGTGTTGTTATAGAGATACACGTATTATTCTCTCTTATTTTTACTTCTTTTTTTAAATTGAGGTCACATTGGTTTATAACGTTATATAAATTTCAGGTGTACATCATTCTGACTTCAGTATGGACTGCATCGTGTTCACCACCAAAAGTCTAGCTGCCATCCATCACCATACACATGTGCCCCTCGACCCCTTTACTCCTCCTCCACCCCCTTCCCCTCTGGTAACCACTAGTCTGTTCTCCGAATCTATGTGTTTGTTTATTTATCTTGTACACATGAGTGAAGTCACACGGTAATTGTCTTTCTTCATCTGACTTATTTTGCTTAGCAAAATACCCTCAAGGTCCATCCATGTTGTCACAAATGGTGACAATTCATCTTTTTTATGACTGAGTAGTATTCCATGGTACATATATACCACATCTTCTGTATCCATTCATTCATCAGTGGGCACTTAGGCTGCTTCCAAGTCTTGGTCATTGTAAATAATGATGCAGTGAACATAGGGGTGCATATATCTTTTCAAATTAGTGTTTTCCTGTTGTTTATATAAATACCTAGAAGTGGAATAGCGGGATCATACAGTATTTCCATTTTTAATCTTTTGAGGACTCTCCATACTGTTTTCCATAGTGGCTGGACCAGTTTACATTCCCACAAGCAGTACAGGAGGGTTCCTCTTTCTCCAGATCCTCTCCAACACTTGTTATTTCTTGTCTTTTTAATAAAAGCCATTCTAAGGGGTGTGAGGTGATATCTCATTGTAGTTTTGATTTACATTTCCCTAATAATTAGTGATGTTCAACATCTTTCCTGTGCCTGTTGGCCATCTCTATATCTTTTTTGGAAACTTTTACTTTTTTTACAAACTTCTCCCACATCTTTAGGTTTCCTTTCTCATTTAGTAATTAAGGCTAACATGTATGCAGAATATGCTGGTTTCAGACTTAGGAGAATGCATAAATGGTGACAGCATTGAAAGAGACCAAGAGCAACGAGAAAAGGAGATTGGGGAGGGAGTGAATTGATCTGACGAAGGATAGCCCAGTGGAGTCCACTTCCAGTGTGAAGCTCTAAGATGAATCTGCAGCTAGGTAGAAATAACTAGAGTAGTGTCCAGATAACAGAAGTCACTCAGAGAAACAGTACGAAACGAGAAGAGAATCACAGTTGAAACACAGGGGAATCTCAATACTCACATGAAAGGTAGAGAGTGAAGAACTGATAAAAGAGAAAGCACTGAAACATACAAACCAGAACAGATTCATGTATCACGACACAGGGAAAGATTAAGTGAAGGAGGAGGAGAGAGAAGAAGGGAAGGAAGAGAAGATGGACACGGAGGTGGAGAAGAGGAAGAAATAGTCAACACCCCACGTGAGAGATCAAGTCCGATGGGTGAATGGGGAACACAGGGATAAAGACGAGAAGAAACCGCCAGAGAGAGGAAGGGTCGTTTAACAACAAGGCTGGTGCAGGTCAGGATTCCTGAGTGGGCCCGATTCCAACACTAGAGGAGAATAAAGAACTAAGGAATCTGAAAGTTTTTACCAGAACATTCAGGTGATGGTGAAGTTTACAGTTAAAGAGCACATCTGTGTGCAGACTTCCCAGAGTTAACTGACTTCCCGCTCGACATGTAATAGATGTGGGGCAGGCAGGTCCACGAAAATAATGTTCATCCCTGAGACTACTTAAAGAAGACCCACACAATTAAGAATTCATATTAAAATACTCCCCTATGGATATCACCCTGTACATCATCAAATTAACATTCCTCTATATGAGATGGCAATACCCTCTTCATAAAGTGATTAACTACACATTTCCCTTGACCTTTTTCGTCTACATATCCTAGGGACATTTAATGTAACCTGTTGAATATAACATAGCTCCAGTTGTTGTTGCTACTTTCATTAATTCAATTAATTCTGTTCATCAGAATTCAGATTTTCCTCAATTCAAGATATCCCCTACTGGGCTTCAATTAATGGACATACTTAAAATGTTATTCAAGATTGTATTTTCTCTTGACACTAAAAGTGTTTAAAACAAATTCTTTCCCAAATCATATCTTAACCTCACAGCTTGCTAAGCCTTCAAAACACTAATCATTCTCAGTGAAGGTAAATTTAAAATCCATGAAGGAACTCTGAATTTCAGCTCAACAGCAGACCATTGGGGAAAGGAGAGTACTTCTATTAGTTAAAAGATCAATTAGCACTGTTCAAAGGAAAATTTTAATGTAAAAACATCTGAAACAGTTTCATAAAATTAAATTCCTGGGAAGTGCATTTACAGCAGTATGAAGGTTCCATTAGTCCCCACCCGCCTCTTCTCCACCCAGCTCTTTGGGATCCTTTTGGAATAAGCGCCCCTTAGTCTTGGCTTGAATTATAATGTTGTATAAATGTAACAAGAAAGTGCAGTAACTATAGACCTAATGTCTAAAAACCCATAAACTATGTGTTAAAGGAACTAGACAAGGGCACCGTTCCCTTAGCCATAGGTACAAAATGACTTCATTCCCTGCAAGGAGGCCCAAAGGAACTGATTCCGCAACTGAGAACTTGTGGCAGGCAGAAAAACGGCCTTCCAAAGATGTCCATGTGGCCTTCCAAAGGTGTCCATATCCTACTCTCTAGAAACTGTGACTATGTTACGTTGAAGGCGAGATTAGGGGGGCCGGCCCTGTGGCCAAGTGCTCGAGTTCACACACTCTGCTTCGGTGGCCCAGGGATTCCCCGGTTGGGATCCTGGGTACGGACATGGCACTGCTCATGGGGCCATGTTGAGGTGGTGTCCCACATGCCACAGCCCGAGGGACCCACAACTAAAATATACAACTATGCACTGGGGGGATTTGGGGGAAAAAAGCAACTAAAAAAAAAAAAGAAGATTGGCAACAGTTGTTAGTTAGCTCAGGTGTCAATCTTTAAAAACAAAGATGGCAAGAGTATCTTGAATTATCCAGGTGGGCCTAATATAATCACAGGGGTCCTTAAGACTGGAGAAGCTTTCTTGGCTGTGGTCACAGGAAGGTGTGACTACGGCAGAAGGGTCAGAGAGATGCTACCTTGCTGACTTTGAAGATGGAGGAAGAGGCCATGACCCCAAGAGTGCAGGTAGTTTCCAGAAGCTGGAAAAGGCAAAGCAGCACATCCTCCCCCAGAAACTCCAGAAGGAACAAAGTGCTGGCCACACCTTGACTTCAACCCAGCGAGACCCGTATCAAACTTCTAACCTGCAGAACCAGAAGGTACTAAATTTCTGCTGCTGGAGCTGGGTCATGGTGACAGGAAACTCACACAGAACTGATATTTCTAAACTGTTCAAACTCACCACCAAAAAGTTTCTAAATGCTCAATAACTGTGAAAATGGACCAAATAATCATATTTAATTTTCCTGAAAAATAAGGAATCCACAAATAATAAATTAGCTTCGGACAATAGTTATCACAAAGCAGGTACTGTATTCTCTAATTTGAACTGAGGTTCACTGTATAAAATACAGAAATCGTAAAAGAAGAAAGTAAGAGAAAGCGTCCGCAGCTGGCACTTCCTGCCTCCGAGCTGAGGTCCGGGCACTGATTTCTAACAGCGCTCCCAGGCAGCACCGGAACCCTCGCCATCCAGCATCCCCACGTGGACAGCTTATGACGCTCATTCTCTAAAACAGCCTGAATAGTCAGAAAGCTTAAGGGTTGGGAGGGACCTAATCATTCTGAAGATGAAAGAAGTGATTTCCCCAAGGTTTAGTTGTGGCATAAATGTCTTATTTCCTGGCCCCATTACCCTGATATGCCACAAATGTGCACTAATTTAAATAATTGGTTTCAATTCCCAAGCATCCTTTCTGTTTTAAAAATCATCAATAAAATACAGCCTTCGTCAAATTAAATCCTGAACTATTGAATTCAGATTTGCTATTATAAAAAATTAATTATGATAGCTATCAGAGAAAAATAATTCCGAAGATCCTAAGCACTGTGAAGACAACTACAGATAATAAAAGTACAAAGAAAATGGCAGACCATAGGATTATCTTTAGTAAAATACTTTCAACGTATAGCAAACTTAAAATAGCATTCATAAACTTTTAAAACCTGGCTTTATGTAACTTCCTGCTTAATTGGGAAAAAAAGGTTTCCACTTCAAAATCTCCATCACAGAGACAGTCACTCCAGATTCCAACCACACGTACACGCTGCTGTCCGGGTCCTGCACATGCTCGCTCCAACAGTGCTCGCCGCCCAGCGCTCCTTTCACAGTTCGGAGGGCTCCATCTTGGCTCCATGCCAGCCTCTCTTGCTCTCCCCACCTGGGGGGTTATCCTGGGCCTTCTGCTCAAGGCGCTCGCCTCGAGAGGTCTCCCTGGACTCACAGGGTCGCCTACTCCCTACACACTTGATGACCCTCTATCCAAGCCGCCCCCTGGACCGCCCGCACCGGCTTCTGACCCAGAGCCTGTGCGTGTTCCAAAGGCCGTCAATCACATGAGAATGCAGCATCATCCCTCAAATGGGACCCTCGTGTTCCCTGAGTCAGTGAAGGGTGTCTAACCTGGATCCCGCGATGCCTCCTCCAGCCCCTGCAGTCGCTCATCCACCAAATCCTGCAGCTCCTACCTCCCGGCATCTTCGAACCTCGCTCCCCGCAGCGCCAGGCTCGGCAGCAGCACGGGGCCCCCCGCCAGCTCTCGCCAGGGCACCGGCCCCCACCTCACGCTCCTCTTCTGCCCACACTCCCCCACTCTCCTCCAGGGATTTCCCTGAGTTCTCTCTCCACAACAGAGGCCACCGCCCTCCAGCCCAAAGCGCCAACGTCTCTTTATTGTCTCTGGTACGATGCCCAGCGGGCCTAGCACAGCAGAGAAGGTGCCTCTCCATTGATCCAAACCAGCCTCCAGCCCCATCAATGATTCCTCTAGTCACTCACTCCGCAGGCATTACGGAGGGTCTGTCAGGTGCTAGGCTCTCAGGAGACAACAGTGGGCAAAGACAGGAGGCCTCACTCAAAAGCTGCAAAATCCAGTGAGGAAGAATCAAATGAGCCAAAATATACTTATAAACTACACTTCGTGTTTTCATCGACTGCAGGGCCTTGAGAGCCTAGACAGAGATTAGGGAAAGCTTTCCTAACAAGCGGCGGGAAGCCAAAACCCGATGGTCTGTGGGCATTAGCAGCAAATGCACGTCATGATCAGACAAAAGCAGGACCCGAAGAGAGGAAGGCGTTTCTGGAGGGAAGCGCCGCAGGCACAGGGGCCCTGCAGCACCTGCAGCAAGGCCGGCTCTGTCCAAGCACCGGCGCTGAGCGGCCAGGCGGCGGGAGATGAGGCTGCACAGGCAAGCAAAGGCCACGCTGCAGGCGCTCCAGGCCTGCGGAAGGATTCACCTCTGTCCCACCCCACAGGCAATGGGAAGCATGGGAAAGGTTTCAAGCCAAGCAAAGGTAGGGACGCTGACAGGATCAGGCTTGCGTTTTGAAAAGAATGATGTGGCTGCGTTGTGGAGCCTGGATCAGGTCATCTCAAGAGGAGGTCTGGGGAGATCAGCTGGGACATCCAGGGCCGGGATGACAGCTTGGATTCCAGCGGATTTGCCCTGTTCTTCACAACTTTGGGCTTTATGTTGAAATGCAATGGAAGAAGGTCAGCACTTCAGCACTAAGGCTGGGGAGAAGAGCAAGGGCTCACAGTTAAGGAAAGATGGAAAGAGTAGACACATTGGAGAAACACTCCACAAGCAGAAGCCGTGGCCCTTGATGACAGACTGTTCACGGGAAGTGAAAAAAACCAGACGACGAGATGGCTGCCCAGGTCTCCTGTTCGGTACCTGATGGCGGCCAGATGCCTGGACCCAGGCGTCCTCGTCTCCCCGGACCGTCAGGATGGGCTGTGTTAAGACAAGAGTGACTTTAAATCAAACAGAAGATCCCTGTTATCTCAAAATAACTGACACATTCATTGTTTTCCAAAAGTTTGTATATTTTTATAACACTATATACCTTTTAAATCTGCTCACCTTATAAAGACAAGACGCGTGCTGCTATCATTTTCCCACACTCTTCATTTTCCTCAGAACAGTCAGAAAATATTGGCAATAATCTTCTATTTTCACTTAAAGTGCTTTTCCAAAAAATTATTTTCTAGACAAAGCTACATTCCGAACAGGCTTTTTAGGAAAGGGTTGTGAAAAACATATTTAGTGCTTCCAGTTAAGCAAGGGAAGAAAATGCTTTAAAAAAATGCTCCACCTAATGTTAACTGCATAGAGTAAATAATGTTAAAGCAGTCCGTTAGGAATCTCCTAAGCAAAATAGGAGAGCATATACCAAAAAGAACCTAAAAATTATTCAAAACTAACACAAATTCCTTATTTGAGCTGTTCAAGAAAAATGTCATTTGTTGAGTATCTACCAAGAGCCAAACACATTATAAACATTTCTCATTTAATCCTGACGACGCTATGGGGTAAGAGAGATTACTTGTTGTTCCCATTCCACAAGCGAGAAAACTGAGGCTTAGAGAAGCTGAACAACTTGTTGGAAGTCACACATCCAGCTAAGTGGCAAAACCAAGATTCACACACGGTCTGTTTGATTCTAAGCACACACTCTATGCTTCCTTTCACAAATCAAATGAATAACTAAGAGTCTGGACTTCTAAAAGATGACATTTACCCTAGGCTCAAGACAAACCATGGCCGAATACCCGAGGCCCAGGCTGGCCGTCTGTATCCACCTGCCTGCACGCATCCGGCCTGAACGTTAGGGAAGCATCTGTATATTGCACTGTTATGTCTTCATTGTGAATCACACGCTGTCTTAGAGGAATTATGCATATGGAAATCCGTAGAAAAATAAGATTGCAGTCGTGAACATTCTGAGTGAATTTCTAAGGAATTCATCTGTTCTATAAAGTGAGCCTCCATCCAAACACACTTTGCACTTAAGCAGTGAAACAGCCAATGACTTGAGCAAAGCAGCAGGAATACATGCCAATCCCACCTCCTTCCAGCTCTTGAGGGAAATCCAGGGGCTTTCTCTGGAGGCCCCGCTCTCAGACCCACATTGATCCTGGGCATCAAGACTCAAAACACAGCTGTCACACTTAACTTCCCCCCGAGCTTCACAACTTTGGGACTTATGTCAAAATGCAACAGAGGGAGGTCAGTGCAAGGGCCTGGCAAGAGAACGAGGGTTCACACTCATGTCTGAAGCAGCCAGTGAGATGAGAAAGCCCCACTGCGCAGAAAGGCGGAAGCTGTCAATGACTACTAACAACTTGATCACCCTGACGCACAGAGCCTCAGCCACTGCCCACTGACACGCACCCCTCACCTGATGGGGCAGCAGACAGCAGGCCACATCAGTGTGCCCAACGTGGAAACGCCTCACCACCCGGCCTTTGTCCTTTTCTTCCACCTGAGGCACTCCTCAGTTTCTTCTGTTCTCCTCTTCAAGAATGTTCTTCCTCATCTTCCTGGCCTTCTCCTTTCCCTTCTCTTTTCTTCCTCTCTGTCCGTCCCTTCCCCTTTTGAACAATTCCATTCTAAAGCTATTCTGTGGGGCAGAACAAGGTAGGAATCCACATGGGAGGGCGGGGAGGAAAATAGCCACATGTGGGGGAGTCCAGCACAGAGGACGGCAACCTTCCACCAGGGAGGGCTGGAAGGGCAGGAAGGGGGGGTGGATGAGTCCTAAGCAAGGAGATAAGACCATCCACTTGGTAGAGTGACCCAGAGTGGGGAGTCAGAACCCAAAAAGGGCAAAAGGAGTGCCTCCTGGATGGGCAGCCTGGTGCTGAGCATCAAAACTCAGTTAGGGTGAGGAAGGTGTCCTGCTGTGGGGTGTCAGAGAAAACAAGCATGAGGATGGCATCTAGGGGGAGGCAGCCCAGGATGGTGGAGCCTGAGTGGGACCAAGTGGTCATACATACCGGGGAGGGGTCAGCAACAGCAGTGAGAGGATGATTATGCAGAGGGGAACTGAGCAAATAAATATACTGAGGGCAACAGGAGTGACATTTCTCACTGTCAAAGATGGAGATTCAAATACATAAAGGGGGCAACTAGAGTGAATCCTGTGGGATCAGACTGGAATTGGAAGTATCACTGTGAATTCATGGATTTCAATATATAGACACAGACTCATATATATAAAAATAAATGGTGATATAAAGTGTGTGTGTGTGCATACACCCAGTGTATAAATTTGTAGGTATGTATATATGTGTATAGTGTCAACAAAAGTAATCCGTAACCAATCTACAAATGAAAATTTGGGTGAGTTTATTCTGAGCTAAAATGTGAGGACCATGGCCTGGGGACTTTCTTCTTGAAGGAAGAAAGGGCACTGAAGAAGTGGGGTGTACAGAGTGGTTATATACCCTCAAAGAGCATGTTTCACATATGACTGAAACGTCCCTTTCACAATAGTCACAAGACCGCTCTGTTGGCACAGCAATTGAGGACACAGCAGGTAGCAGGTCTGCTGTCTCAGTGGACATAGCATGCAGCCTGTCTGCTGTCTTGAGCTGGGTGGTCATAGGGTGAGCACAGCAATCAAATCCTAGCCTAGGGAGAGATGCTTATGCCAATGTGGGGGAAGTTGCACCTTTATCTTAAGGGCATTTGTTCTAGCCATAGGAAGTGCTTAAAGCAGATATACAATGCATGCTCAATGGCCACAATCAGGCCCTTTTGGAAAAACAAAGGCCGAATTAGGTTTACACCAAATGGCTTCCTTGGATACTCCAACATGTCCTATTGCTTGCCATTTCTATTTGTCAATAGAAACACACAAGAGGTACTCCTTAACTCTGTCCACTGAGAGGGCCTAGGAGCAACGACAACCTAATAGCATGAACACACTTAGCCCCACCGTGAAAATGCCAGAGCTCTTTGGATAAATTACTGGACCCAGGTCTGGGGCAGGGAGAGTATAAGATGAGCCTAAAACACCTTGTGGCAGAAAATACGGAAATGCTCAAAACACAATAGAGACACATCAAAAGGACACCAAAACCAACTTGAAGGGGCTCCTACTAACCAAACTAGGGTCAATTTGAGCACCAAAATAATGACAGAAATTGAATAAAATCCAATGAATAAAATGAGCCATAAGTTCATACTGAAATAAATAAATAAATAAATAAATAAAAAAGTCTGGCAGAAAAATAGGATGTTTATAGCTTCTAATTACGTCACTATAAAACACATTAGTTCCGAAGGAACAGCTATAACTCCACACTGGGTAACCGTGGCAGGCCCTGCCTCAAGAGATCAAAGTTATCATCAGAAACGGGATGTATGCCTGTTATGATGCATGACTGTGGCTTCAAATTTTAAAAAATGTATTTAAGAAAAGAAAAATACTTTCACTCTCCAGTGCTAAGAGAGCACAGGAAGATGAAGCAGTCACTAAAAACAGGCCTGTCAGCAAATAAGCCCACAGTCCAAATAAAATACTTCACATGAAACAGTTTAGGTTAAAACGAATATTAAAATGCCCCCAAAGTAGCAGCTTTCATCTCAGTAGCAAAAAGTAATGTAGGGGAGGAAGACATTTCCTCTACCCTCTCTGGGTTCTTCTGGCCAGAGAACAAATTAAATTCACATGAGACAGAATAACAGGAGAAAAGTAAACACAGCTTTATAACATGTATACATGGGAGAGGTCAGGCAACTTGAGCAACTCACCAAAATGGCTGAAGCCACCACCTTAAATACCGTCCTCAGCTAAAGACAAAGGAGGATGTTGGCAGTGGGGGAAGTCAGTTATGGGAGGTTATCAGACAAGTACAGTAAAAAAGATGCAGATTTAAGTCCTTGCCTTTGGCATTGATTGAGAGTTTCTAGAGATAAGGTCATCCCCCTTCTTCCTGTACAGAGAGGGAGACACCTTTACAGATGGAGATTTCCTTTACAATGTAAATGTCTCTTACAAAGGGTAAGTAAACTATGCTTTTCAAAGTTGCTTTCCTGTCTCCAGTTTATTAAAAGTAACCAGCCCCAAACAATCCTCATGCCAAAGAGACATATCTTGGGGTGGCCAATTCCAGGCCCCCACAGTAACTACACCGAACAGAAATAAAATATGCTTTAAAAGAGCAGAGCTCATTAGTGGAGACAATCCTTTGGTTCAACCTCAAAATGAAAGCAAAATCTCTGGTTGTGGGGACAGAAGGAGGCACAGCTGCAGGAGGAGAGGACGGGGTTGTGTGGGCAGGAGAGGGTGGCCGACCTCCTGGAACCCTGAGGGCCCACAGGCTCGGAGCCTCTACAGACGGCTCCACTGGAACGAAGTGCCACTCTGTGGCAGCTGCTTCTGCTGAATCCAGCTAACAGCCAGGGTGCTCAGTGCCCTTGCAGAGTTCAACACTCTTACTGACCGGCTCAGCACAGGGTGACAGGGAAGCCACCTTGCAGAAAAGAAACCATATTGTAACTTCGAATGACCTCTGATTAACTAGCCCAGACATGCTCTGTAGGTTTTGCAGCCCCTCCCAGCTGCTTTAAGATGATAACTTTGTTCTTTTGAGTTCCTTAGGAGTGTGATGACCCTACAGCAGAGAGTCTATGCTGATGGCCATCCTCAATGACAAGTGAGAGATCAGGGTATTGGGCATTGTTCCCATCTCTGATGCATATCCAGTAAAACAAAGGACTATCAGGAACTGGGACCAGAGACCAGCCACCTCCCCACCTGGAGACCAGCCCAGGATATAACTGGGCTGTAGTCTTTGTTCTGTGAGATGGTTCTTTCAGACATGAGTCGGCCATCTTCCCTCTTGCTAGCAAGCTGTAATAAGATCCTTTCTCTCCAACCGCCTTGCCTACTGACTATTGGCATGTCTTGCTGTGAGCAGACGACCTCCTTGGGCTGTAATATTTTCATCCCCCAGGGACCTTAAGGACAGATGTAGCAAAGGCTCTTGTGCAAGGCCAGCTGAGAGCATCAACAACGTGCAGGCTTCTCAGGAGGGTCTTTAAGGAGGTAAACAGGTAATATGATGTCTGCTCTTAGATTAGAGAATTCAGCACGGCCCACACAGACTGTCTTTACAAACGGGCTTGAGGAGGACAGGCCTCTGACCGTCTTTGTGCTCTATACAGTGTTACTCACTGATGTCACCCACTGACGGACTCCAGGAAGGAAACAAACGTGCTCCTCTCCTTTGTGAGAGCACATGTGCACACCACCATGAGTTCACCCAGAAATGCCACCACCACAGGGGAGGTGTGGCACCGTAACCAGCTAAGGCCAAAGATGAGCTCACTTAGAAACCAGTGTCAAGAACAAAGAAGTTACTTTAAATATATGCTGAAACTGCTTGTATAGAGCAGTATTCTTGTTAGAGTGCACACGGATGCTCAACTCACTGCAGTTCCCCCACAAACAGTCCACTGCTCTGCCTAACCTCTAGCGAGTCTCATGGCTCAATGAAAATGTAAGCATTTAGGTAAAAAGTATCCAAATGCATAAATATTTAACTGTGCATTTAATGATGGTAATCATTGACAAATAGACAGGGCAAGCAATAGGATATATTGGAGTATATGAGGAAGATATTTGGTGTAAACCTAATTCGGCCTGACTTTGTTTTTCCAAAAGGGCCTGACTGTGGCTGTTGAGCATGCGTTGTATATCTGCTTTAAAACATTTCCTATGGCAAGAACAAACGGCCTTAAGATAAAGGTGCAACTTCCCCCCACACTGGCATTTCCTTAGGGATAAGCATCTTTCCTTAGGCTAGGAACTGATTGCTGTGTTTACCTTTGACCACCCAGCTCACCTATGACCACCGAGCTTGAGACAACAGACCTGCCACCCTGCTGTGTTCACTGAGACAGCAGACCTACCTGCTGTTTCCATCAATGCTGTGCCGACAGAGCAGTCTCGCAACTATTGTAAAAGGGATATTTCAATCATGTGTGAAACATCCTCTTTTGGGGGTATATAACCACTCTGTACACCCTACTTTTTCGGTGCCCTTTCATCCTTTGGGAAGAAAGGCCCCAGGCCATGGTCCTCACATTTTAACTCTATTATAAACTCACCCAAATTTTCAGTTATAGATTGGTTATGGATTATTTTCATCAACAACATAATCTATAATAGTAAGAACTGACTAAAGTAAAATCAGTTTGGTTTTCCACTTTCTGATGTTGATATCCATTCCTAGGTAAGGAATTACCTTGGTGGGAATGAATGGATCTCTCATAAAAAAATGCAGACACCAATTCCACTAACAGAATCATTTTGCAAGAAAGTCCTTCCGTCATTATGCCCAGGAAGTAAACTAGTTACTCTAACAAAAGACTCCAGGGAAAATGCTCAAGGGGTCATCTTCGAATCTCCTGCACTTAACCAGCCACACCCCCAGCACGGCACTCTCGGCAGCCACGTTAATCCTTCTTCAGGCCACTGGGCTGATCGATACTTCAGAGTTTTAGTAAATTATTACTTCAGGATACTAAACAGTAGATCCTATTGGAAAGACTGGATCTGATTGTATGCCTTTTTAAGATTCCAAATTTAAGTGAGAGATGTAGCATATTATATAACTGAATTTTTAAAAACTAAATGTCCTAGGACACGCTGAGAGGAAACAGAATAGGGAAAAAAACACGAAATAAGGAAAGTGGGGAAGAATGTGGTTTTGAAGGAGACAGCCATCTGGCTAAGGCCAGGAGAAGCACCCTCCAGGCAGAAGAAACAATTCTTCATACAGCAAGGTCTGGACTGCTTGCTCTGTTCAGCTGGAGCAAAACAGGGAGCCAGGACTGGTGGCAGGGGACAGGCAAATGCCAGCTGATGACCACCTCTAATGATATTCTAGAGAAAGGACACAAGGCACTCTACTACCAGAATTTCAGATAAATTTTAGTTGGGGAAGAGACAGTATAGAAAGACTTGAACAATACCTGAAAAGTGGCTAGGGCCAGCTCTAAGTTGGGAGATATCATCTGAGAGATATCAAGAAGGATGAGAAGAAAAAAGTTAACCATTGTTTGGCTAGGCTCAGGGGTAGGTGGGAGGGAGCAGTCAAGGATGTCTCCAGGATCCTAGATGGACTACAGGTCGATGATGGTGCCACAGATGAGGGACTGGGGAGAAGCAGACTGAACATCAGGGAAGGAAGAGTTCAGTTAACGCCTGAGCGAATTCTGAAGAATAAGAAAAATAAGAGCATGAAAGCACCCCCCCCCCCCCATTGATTTGGGAGGTCCCTGGTTCCATTCAAACAACGAAATGTTAGTGACTATCCATGAGGCGCTGGTGAGCTAAGCAAGAACAATTTCAGGGCAATGACTGAGTGTAGACGACAGCTGCTGGAGACAGGAAGAGCTAATTGAAATGAGGAAATGGTGGAGCACTCAAGAAACTGGGATGCTATGGGCAATGGCTGGCCATGAAAGAGAAAGGGCAAGATGAGGGACGATGTGGTAAGAGACGTCTGCATGCAGCAATAAAGCAAAGTGGTACTCTGAACTGCATCTGGGACCAGAAAAAGGACATGACCAGAAAAACTGGGGAAATTTGAATGAAGTCTGCAGTTTCGTGAATAGTGATAGGCCAATGTTAATTTCTTAGTTCTGGCAAATGTCCTGGGGTCGTATAAGATACTAATGTTAGCAGAAACTGAGTGAAGTGTGTACAGGACTATCTCTGTCCTATGTTTGCAACTTTTCTCTAAATCTAAAATTATACCAAAATAAAAAGTTTACTTACAAAATAAGAAAAAAATCTAAGAGCAGATATTCCAACAATACCCTCCATTCCACACACTTCAGTTTTTAATGTTCAGGAGTTTCTGAATTTATTTTTTCATATTTTTCTGACTGTAACATGATTACATAATAACTGTAAAAAATACTTGGAAAATATAGAAAATATACTTTTAGCTCACAACTTAGAGATAACAATTGTTTACATCTTTATTTCTATTTATACATGTGATTTTTTTCTACCATCATTAACACTAATCCCCTGAGGTTTTGTTCCTTAGTGTTTTATCATAAGTTTTCCCTTTTATTGAATTTAATTCTTCAAAAGCATGTAAATGACTACACAGTTGTCTACACATAATTGTACCACGATGTTTTATGTATTCCTAATTCGTTGGACATTTAGCTTATTTCCAAAAATAAACATATATTCTTTAATTTCTAGTAAGACTAAATATACTTAATATATTTATTTTTTAGCCACCTTTATTTTCTCCTCCATGAATTACTTGCTCATGCCCTTTCCCTGTTTTGCACTGAGATCTTGTTGTATCTGATTATTTTTCTAATTCCCTTATGTAGCATGGACCTTCTGCCAGTAGTAGTCGTGGCAAATATTTGCTAGTTTGTTATTTCCATTTTGTTCATTATGACATTCTTTACTGTACAGAGTTTAATTTGGGTGTGTTTACATCTCACTTTCCTTTATAATTTCCTTTACTGTTTTATGTTTACAAAGACTCACTGCCGCAACAAATTATGTTGGAGACTTCAAACATGGAGGTCTGGGATTACAAATGATTGACAGTACTAATTCTGTAACTTCAATCATACGTAATTATTAATAAATAATACTTACAGAGACAAGTCTTCTCTTAGGGGTATCTAAGACAGTTGTTAATTTTTTTGAATCAGCAGGAATAATATAGCTCAGAGAGTTTCCAAAAGAGAGAAAAAAATTAATCTCAGGGCATGACTATGGCAGGAAAAATCCAGTTCAGCCAGTCCCCAAGGACACAGAGGGGTATATTAGTCACCAGTAATACTTTAGTTATTAGCAGTTACTTTTCCCATCTCACTTCTAAGCAAGATGCCAGTTTTCTCTACCTTTGTCTTAACAGCCACAAAGAAGTGAGAATGTTATGGGGCTGGCCCCCACGGCCGAGTGGTTAAGTTCACACTCTCCGCTTCGGGGGCCCATGGTTTTCCTGGTTTGGATCCTGGGCATGGACACGGCACCACTGGTCAGGCCATGCTGAGGCATTGTCCCACATGCCACAACTAGAAGGACTCACAACTAAATATACAACTATGTATTGGGGGGATTTGGGGAGAAAAGGCAGAAAAAAAAGAAGATTGGCAATAGTTGTTAGCTCAGGTGCCAATCTTTAAAAAAAAAACCAAGAAGGGAGAATGTTAAAGTAGAAGAAACACAGGTAAAGTAGAAAGCACATAGGTTTTAGAACCTGCTAGATGTGGGTTCGAATCCTGGATCCAACACTAACTACTTAAGTTTACCCTAAAAAAGTCAAATGGCCTCTCAAAGTTTCCTCCTCTGTAACACAGGGGTCAGTGTTAGTGGCAGAGACTGGGCATTCAGTAAATTGTTTTGTAATGATTTTCAAGGGAATATCTTGCTTATTGTAAAATTACTACTAAGAATTAAGTGTTTATCTTTCAATACCATTTTCTGTTCGCATACAAATATTATGTGTACACAGTTTTTGTTTTTCTTTTGTTATTATTTTTAAAACATAAGGTGTGTGACTAAATCTCTTTTGTTTTGCAAGCAGCCTACAGAAAAGATTAAACCATTCTGAGGCACGACAGGAGGAAAATCCCCGCTACAGCACTAGGACAATAGGCACTTTAGGGAATGGTTTCCTTTGTCTCACTAAAAGTGGTAAAAATACAAATTACCGCAAAAGCCCCTTAAATAATTCCATTTGTATTTCAACTAGCAGTTTGTAGCATCTGTACACACAAACCAAATCTCATCCTCTTCTAAACACTTCGCCAGGTTCAGGGCTGGGGAAAACAGCAACGACAGTAGAATCAGATTTGGAGAAGAATAAACCACAGGGTGAAACTTCTGAGAATGGACCACTAACTAAAAACAAGTCTGATCACAGGAGAACAACAGCAAAATGTTAATTCCTATTAAAACTGAAAAACTATTTAAGATAAACAAATACGTGGGTATAACAAAACTATAAATACTAAATCACTAAAAAAATCTTAGTTTTGGGACTTTCCATTTTAAATTGTTGGCCTAACTCTGCTTTTCTTTTTCTAGAATAAATGCTTCAACCATGGAATTAAAGAATCTAAAACAATTTACATTAGTGTGAAAATATAGCTGCAGGGGAGAAACACCACAAAATAAATCCCCACGGCTCTCCGAGAAGACAAAAACATTGTTTGAAAACACGCCTGCTGTGAGGGCCAGGTACAGTCCAAATTCATTTCTAGAATTCCAGCATTGCGTAACGCAAGTGTGTTTCAGTGGAGCTAAGCATCAAGTTACATAATTATCAAATTACTGAATTTTATTTTGGTTTTTCAGCAAAGAACATGATGGGACTAGAGTGACAGCAAGAGAAGAGAAGAAATTTAAAGCAGTATATTTTGCTTATAATAAAAAACAACTTTTATTTTCCACATTGTTTCCCAAGACTAAGCATTATACAATGGTCTTTAAAAACTTCAACTCTTGTTTGTCATGTTTTCAAGGTATTTTCAGTTGTTCCATTATTGAAAAAAAAGTTAATCAACAAATACTTTGGGCACTTTAACAGTTCATTAGGGAAGAATTCTCAATTCCTCTTTCTCATGGAGAATAGCACAGGTATTACTGGACATTCAAATACATTTTATAGAAAATTTACTAATAGCTACCTGCTCCTACAGCAATAATCACAAAATATATGGGATACATATTCCAGGGGAATGGCATGTGCATGGTTGATTTGAATTTAAAGCATCAGAGAATCAGTTGAATATAAAAAAATTGTTACCTAAAACCTCTTAATGTATTAATAACCATAATGAGGGATATTCATCTTAGAGAAAATGTACAATCTCCTCTAAAACATGACTTCAACACAAGAGCACAAATGCAATCATTACAGGATTAACCCAACCTGGGAAGTGCTTAAGCAAAGAACTATAAATAAACTAAGTAGCATATCTTAGTTTCTTGTTCATGGGGAAAGTCTACAAATCAGAACTTGTTTTACTTAAAGCATTTTTAAAACGCAAACAAATGAGATGAGTGTCAGATTTTTTTCTTGATGCATACATTTGAAAATCTCAGATGACATGGATAAAATCTACAGAAGAGTACTCAATACACTATCACTAAATGATACTATTATTATAGACTTGAATTAACAAACCTAAAATAACTAAAGATATCTAATAAAAGTTTCATTTAAAAGTTGTTCACTGTGAACTGGAGGATAAAGGGTGGTGGTAGTCACCATGACTCAAATGAGGTACACCATCCCCGGGCTTCTCTTCCTCTTGAGCTTGCTCCTAGAACACAGAAAATGTGCTTAGACGACATTTTTAAATAATCATTTGAAACACTAAAAACTAACTTTTCTGTGTGCAGGAAGCGAAGCCATGAAAAGCATTGTAAATGAAGCAGCCAGTGCCCTCTGGGTGGGTGTGCAAACCCCAAGATGGGCACAGCACAATTCATTTGGATGTGGGAGGAATCCTTTATTACTGTCTTAATTCTTCATTGGCTAAAATACAAAAATAAGTAACGTTCAATAACGGTCACTATTGAAGTTGACAAGGGCCCCTCCCTAACAGGATCCTTGGGTCTGTCAGTCATGCAAGGGGCTGGCTGACGGAGGAGGCACATCCCACACCACAGCCAAGCCCTCCATCCTACCCCTGCTCTCAGCCTACTGGGATCTACTACAGTTTATAAGGCTCAGATAAGATCACATGAGCTAATTTTAGCCAAACTGACCTCCAGAGAATGGACAAATGACTTCAAAGGTTCCTGCAAAAAAACCACAGACTGAAGATGAGGAACAACACAAGCAAGCAAGAGAAGATGGCAGAGCTTCTCTCCATGGAGCATGCAACAACCAGGCATGCGCTGGCAGCAGCTCCTGAAGGAAAGCTGGCCACTGAACAAAGACTAAGGGAATAACTCCTTTTGTGAAAGAGTCTCACAGTAGCAAAGAGCTTTTGTTAATGGGTATCCAGAAACGTGTTTCATTTACATAATTTTGTGGCCATAAACAATGTATGCCCCCTATAAAAACTCTTAATAATTATACACTTAAAAATTGCAGAACAGAATTTGTCAGTTTTAAAATCTTCCAAACGAATGGTTCCAGTCAGCTCAGAACTCAGTTTTGGAAATATAAACACGCAATACTTTTGACTAGTTCTCAAGAAAAACTGTCATCAGAGAAGATGAAAATACAGCAGCTGAAACAAAAGCCTTCACACAATTGATGGGTGATGCCAAAAGATGAGTATCATGATTTAGTAAGTCTGAACAACAATCACTTTTTCAGTTTATTTCTATATATTTTGGGGATGTATCTTTTTAAACCAAGACTAGAGAGACTGACCATCCCAGTTTGCCCAGGAGTGACCTGATCACAGCACTGAAGTCCACACCTGGGGGATCCCTCGGTTCCAGACAAACCAGGATGGTCAGTCAGCCTAGCCAAGACAACCATTAAAACCACACCTAAAAAACAGACTTCAGACATTAGCATCACGGCAGAGTGAGCACTTCCCTTAGTCTCTCCCCATTAAGATACAACACAAAGAACATTCATAAACCAACAGAGGACATTCACAGAACACACTAGATGTCCAAGAGATCCACACAGCCATATGTCTGAAGGTGGGGCTGCTGGACCCCCAGGAAGCAGTAGAAGGAGGTAAGGGGATCTCCTCTCCCTCCCCTAGCTGCAGCAATCTAGGGTGCGGGACCTTGCCAGCAGCTGGGGTGTAACACTGACAGAAGGGGAGAAAGTCAGCCCTCTGCAGGAGTCCTTGTACTCAGAGTTCACTCCCAGCCCATGTGAATGTTCCACACTGAGGCAGCTAAGCAATCATGCGGGCATCCACACCAAGCTGAGCAGCCCAAGCTGGCAGACAGTGAGTGCAGAGCAGGATCACACACGCAAAAGAAAGTGCCCTTCTCCCTCTCACCTAGCACACCAGCTCAGCTGGGGGGCCCAAGCAGGGGATCCGCACCAGAGCACCTGCAAATACATGTGTAGATCAGCAGCGGCCAGTGGGCAAACACAGACAGGCCCTATCAGCACAGCTTCCAACAGACAGGCACATCTGCCAGGGATTGTGGTGGGCCCAGAAAACACAGCTCCTGCCACCCCCAGGGGCAGCAGATGGAAGCTGCAACCAGATACTACCACTATGCAAAGGCACAAATCCACCCCATCAGACAGCATGAAGAGGTAGATTAACACTCCAGACCAGAAGGAAGATGACAAGTACCCAGAAACCAATCTTGGACGCATGGAAACCTACAGTCTAAATGACAGAGAATTTAAAATAGCTATCATAAAAAAACTCAATGAGTTATAGGAAAACTCAAAAAGACACTTCAACGATCTCGGGAATAAAATTAAGGAACAGAGGGAATTCTTCACAAAAGAGATTGAAACTATTAAAAAAAAAACAAACAAAAATGTTGGAGATGAAAAACACAAGGAACAAAATAAAAACCAATCTGGATTCCTTAAAAAATAGAGCTGATATTATGGAGGACAGAATCAGTAATTTAGAGGACAGAAATACAGAAATCCTGCAGATGGAGGAGGAGATAGAACTAAGACTAAAAAGAAATGAAGATTCTCAGAGAAATATCTGACTCAATTAGGAAATGCAATATAAGGATTATAGGGACTCAGGAGGGAGAAGAGCATAAGGGAGAAAGGAGCAGAGAGATTGTTCAAAGAAATAATAGCTGAAAACTTCCCAAACCTGAGGAAGGAGCTGGAATTACATGTAAACGAAGCTAACAGAACTCCTAATTACATCAACGTAAAAAGATCTTCTCCAAGGCATATATTAGTAAAACTAGCAAAAGCCAATGACAGAAAAAATGCTAAGGGCAGCAAGACAGAAAGAAGAAAATAACCTACAAAGGAATGCCCATCAGGCTCAGCAGATTTCTCAGCAGAAATTTCACAGGCTAGTAGAGAGTGGAATGACATATTCAAAATTCTGAAAGACAAAAACTTTGAGCCAACAATACTCTATCCAGTGAAACCATCCTTCAGATATGATGGAGAAATAAAAACTTTCCCAGATAAACAAAAGCTGAGGGAGTTCAACCAAAGATGCGCTCCCTTACAAGAAATGATCAAGAAGACCCTCATACCTGAAAAAAAAAATGTTTACGAACTGTTGAGCAAGGAGATAAGTAGACAGACAAAATCAGAAAATTGCAGCTCTCTATCAGGACAGTTCAGCAAACAATTAATTACAACATTAGAGATAAAGGGAAGGAAAACATCACTTCATTTTAATCACAAACTCACAACACAAAATGGAATAAGTTGTGACAACAATAACTTAAGATAGGAAAGAGGAAATGGATGGAACCTGCTTAGACTAAGAGAATAAGAGACTATCAGAAAAAAGACTATCTCTTCTATGAGATCTTTTATACAAACCTCATGGTAACCACTAAAGAAAAAATCAGAACAAAGACACAAATGATAAATAAAGAGAAAACCGTCATAAAGAAACACCAAACTGAACAGGCAGTCGGATATGCAAGGACAAGAAACAAGGGAAATACACAACAATCGGAAAACAAGTGAGAAAATGGTAGCATTAAGCCCTCATATATCATTAATTACTCTAAATGTAAATGGATTGAATTCTCCAATAAAAAAAACCAGAATGGTTGGATGGATTAAAAAACAAGACCCAACAATATGCTGCCTCCAGGAAACACATCTCAGCTATAAAGACAAACACAGGCTCAGAGTGAAGGGATGGAAGACAATACTCCAAGATGATGGCAAACAAATGACAGCATACATTGCCATACTTATACCAGACAAAACAGACTTCTAGATAAAAAAGACAAAGAGAGACAAAGAGGGGCAGTATATAATGATAAAAGAGACACTCCACCAAGAGGACATAACACTTATAAATATATATGCACCTAACACAGGAGCACGAAAGTACATAAAGCAACTATTAACAAACCTAAAAGAAGATATTAACAACAACACAATAATAGTAGGGGACCTTAACACCCCAATTTCATCAATGGATAGATCATCCAGACAGAAAGGCAACAGGAAACAGTGGAACTAAATGAAAAACTAGACAAAATGGACTTAATAGATGTATATAGAACACTCCCTCCAAAATCAGCAGAATACACATTCTTCCCAAGTGCACATGGAACATTTTCTAAGACAGACCATATGTCAGGAAACAAGGTAATCCTCAACAGATTTAAGAAGACTGAAATCATATCAGGCATCTTTCCTAACCATAATGCTATGAAACTAGAAATCAACCACAAGAAAATAGCTGAGAAAGTGACAAATACGTGGAGACTGAACAAGATGCTACTGAAAAACCAATAGATCAATGAGGAAATTAAGGAAGAAATCAAAATATATCTGAAGACACATAACAGTGAAAATATATCATACCAATTCATTTGGGATGCAGCAAAAGCAGTCCTAAGAGGGAAATTCATAGTAATCAGGCCCACCTTAACAAATAAGAAAAATCTCAAATAAGTAATCTTAAAGTACACCTAACAGAACTAGAAAGAGAAGAACAAATAAAGCCCAAAGTCAGTAGCAGGAGGGAAATAATAAAAGTTAGAGCAGAAATAAAACCAAAAAACCAGCAGAAAGAATCAAAGAACTAAGAGCTGATTCTTTAAGAAGATAAACAATATTGACAAACTCTTAGCCAGACTCACTAGGAAAAAAAGAGAGAAGCCTCAAATAAATAAAATTAGAACTGAAAGAGGAGAAATTACAACAGATACCACAGAAATGTGAAGGATTATAAGAGAATACTATGAAAAACTATATGCCAATAAATTGGACAATCTAGAAGAAATGGATAAATTCTTACACTCATACAACCTCTCAAAACTGAATCAAGAAGAAATAAAGAATCTGAATAGAATAATCACAAGTAAAGAGATTGAAACCATAATCAAAAACCTCCCCAAAAATAAAATTCCAGGACCAGATGGCTTCTCTGGAGAATTCTACCAAGCATTCTAGGATTTAACACCTATCCTTCTCAAACTATTCCAAAAAATTGAAGAAGATGGAACATTTCCTAACACATTCTATGAGGCCAACATCACCCTGATCCCAAAGCCAGATGAGGACAACACAAAGAAGGAAAATTACAGAACAATATCGCTGATGAAAATAGATGAAAAAATCCTCAACAAAATATTGGCAAATCAAATACAGCAATATACTAAAAGGATCATACACCATGATCAAGTGGGATTTGTAGGGATGCAGGGATGGTTCAACATCCGCAAATCAATCAATGTGATAACCACATTAAGAAAATGAGGAATAAAAAACACATGATCATCTCAATATATGCAGAGAAAGCATTCAATAAGATCCAACATCCATTTGTGATAAAAACCTCTCAATAAAATGGGTATAGAAGAAAAGTATCTCAACATAATGAAGGCCACAGATGACAAATCCACAGCCAACATCATACTCAATGGGAAAAACTGAAAGCCATCACTCTGAGAACAGGAACAAGACAAGGGTGCCCACTCTTGCCACTCTCATTCAACGTAGTACTAGAGGTTTTGACCAGAGCAATTCAGCAGGAAAAAGAAATAAAAGGTATCCAAATTGGCAAGGAAGAAGTTAAACTCTCAGTGTTTGCAGACAACATGATTTTATACTACAAAACCCTAAAGAATCCATCAGAAAACCATTAGAAATAATCAACAACTTGGGGCTGGCCCCGTGGCCGAGTGGTTAAGTTCGCGCGCTCCGCTGCAGGCAGCCCAGTGTTTCGTCGGTTCGAATCCTGGGCGCGGACATGGCACTGCTCATCAGACCACGCTGAGGCAGCGTCCCACATGCCACAACTAGAAGAACCCACAACGAAGAATACGCAACTATGTACTGGGGGGCTTTGGGGAGGAAAAGGAAAAAATAAAATCTTTAAAAAAAAAAAAAGAAATAATCAACAACTACAGCAAAGTTGCAGGGTACAAAATCAACTTACAAAAATCAGTTGCATTTCTATACTCTAATGAGGAACTAACGGAAGGAGAACTCAAGAATACAATCCCATTTACAATTGCAATGAAAAGAATAAAATATCTAGGAATAAATTTAACCAAGGAGGTGAAACACCAATACAATGAAAACTATAAGACATTACTGAAATAAATCAATGATGACATAAAGAAATGGAAAGATATTCCAAACACATGGATTGGAAGAATAAACATAGGTAGAATGTCCATACTACCTAAAGCAATCTACAGATTCAATGCAATCCCAAACAAAATCCCAATGAGATTCTTCATGGAAATTGAACAAAGAATCCTAAAATTCACATGGGGAAACAAAAGACCTCAAATAGCTAAAGCAATCCTGAGAAAAAAGAACAAAGCTGGAGGCATCATAATCCCTGACTTCAAAATGTACCACAAAGCTATAGTAATCAAAACAGCATGGTACTGGTACAAAAACAGACACATAGATCAATGGAACAGAATTGAAAGCCCCAGAAATAAAACCACACATCTACGGACAGCTAATCTCTGACAAAGGAGCAAAGAACATACAACAGAGAAAAGGAAATCTCTTCAATAAATGGTGTTGGGGAAACTGGACAGCCACATACAAAAGAATGAAAGTAGACCATTATCTTACGCCATAAACGAAAATTAACTCACAATGGATTAAAGACTTGAAGGTAAGACGTGAAACCATAAAACTCTAGAAGAATATATAGGCAATACACTCTTTGACATCAGACTTAGGAACATCTTTTTTAATATAACGTCTACTTGGGCAAGGGAAACAAAAGAAAAAATAAACAAGTGGGACTTCATCAGACTAAAGAGTTTCCGCAAGGGAAAGGAAACTAGGAACAAAATGAAAAGACAACCCAACAACTGGGAGAAAATATTTGCAAATCATATATTCCACAAGGGGTTAATCTCCAAAATATATTAAAAAACTCACACAACTTAACAACAAAAACCAAACAATCGATCAAAAACTGGGCAGAGGATATGAACATTTTCCCAAAGAAGATATACAGATGGCCAATAAACACATGAAAAGATATTCAACATCACTAATCATCAGGGAAATGCAAATCAAAACTACACTAAAATATCACCTTACATCTGCTGAAATGGCTATAATCACCAAGACAAAAAATAACAAATGTTGGAGAGGTTGTGGAGAATAGGGGAACCCTCATCCACTTCTGGTGGGAGTGCAAACTGGTTCAGCCACTATGGAAAACAGTATGGAGATTTCTTAAAAAGTGAAAAATAGAAATACCATACGACTCAGTTATCCCTCTATTGGGTATTTATCTAAAGAACTGGAATCAATAATTCAAAGAGACCCATGCACCCCTATGTTCATTACAGCATCGTTCACAGTTGCCAAGATGTGGAAGCAACGCAAGTTCCCACTGACTGATGACTGGATAAAGAAGATGTGGTGTATATACACAATGGAATACTACTCTTCCATAAAAGAGACAAAATTGTCCCATTCACAACAACATGGATGGACCTTGAGGGTGTTATGTTAAGCAAAATAAGCCAGACAGAGAAAGACAAACACCCTATGAGTTCACTCATATGTGGAAAATAAACACACACATGGACAAAGAGAACAGATTAGTGGTAATCAGAGGGGAAGTGAGTTTGGGGGTGGGCAAAAGGGGTAAATGGGCACATACATATGGTGACTAATAATAATGTACAACTGTAATTTCACAATGTTATAAACTATTATGACCTCATTAAAATAAAATAAATAGACTTCAGATAATGGCAACACAAAGCTCTGGATCGAGTTTCCAAAAAAGAATCATTCATATTAATATTTTAATGAGAGTAAACTCATTTTTAACTGTTAAAATAAATACTATTAATTTCATTTTTATATACACTTTTTTAGTTTCTTTTTTAGTCTACGGCTTTAAGGTACAAAATACAATTTGTATAGTAGTAAGTCATATAATTTTCAAATAAACAAAAAATCCACATATATGGAGATATGTGATCAAGTTTCTTTACTGACGGGGTAAGCAAACTAACAAGTTTGAAGATGGCTGCGTCAGGCGGCCACCTGCCCATAGAGCCATAGAGAATTGATCGCGACAGATTCCTTGAGATGCCTCAGCTTGGTATCTTTCTATAGATATAATTCCTTTTATCTTTTGAGTTCATATGGTTCAAGGAAAAAAATATACATACAAACAAATAATCCAGTGACAACTTTCCCACCTGCCCTCCCCCATCCGCCAATTCATAGTACCCCCATCCAGTGATCCCTGTTAGTCTAACTCACCCATGCAAAGTGGTTGTTATAAGAATACAAAGAAATGTGAATATATATTCTTATGTTTGTTCTCATGCACAAAAGGTAGCACATCATAATTCTGTTTTCTGACTCTCTTTTCACTTAGCAAAATACCTTGGAGATCTTCATCAGGTTATAAAGAGCATTGTTGTTCTTGTTTTCACAGCTGCACAGTATTACCCTGAATGGATATTTCATAATTTATTTAACTGGTTCCATATTTTTGCATGTTTAGGTTGTTTCCAATCTTTTTTCCAATCATATAATGCTGCAGTGAAAAAGGAGCACACATTTCATCTTGCATATGTGCAAGGCGATCACAGAATGACTTTTCAGAAGTGGAAGTGCGGGCCCAAGCAGACATGTTTTCCTGCAGATAAATACCACCACAGCGGGCCCCACACAAGGTGCCCGTCAACAGTGCCAAATGCCTCGGGCCAGGGCCTGTTTCCGCATAGCCTTGCCAACAAATTTTTGGAGTCTTGCCAAGATGACTGAAAAATGGTCTCTCACTATAGTTTTAATTTACATCTGTTTCATTATGAGGAAGTTAAAGATCACTTTGCATATTTAAAAGCCATTTGTATTTCCTTCTCTGTGAAATGTCTCTTTATATCTTTGGTCCACTTTTCTGTTGGAATGATTATTCATCTTTTGGTCTTGATAAATTAGGAAGATTAGTCCTTTGTCTACAATATGAGATGAACTATTTTCTCCCAGTTTGTGATTTCTCTTTTTTACTTTTCTTATGATCTTCTTTAATATGCAGAAATTTTTGTTGTTTATTTTAAAAAATGAAATTATCAAACTTTTCTTTTATGGCTTTTAGATTTGAGTAATAGTTGGAAAATGCTTCTCCACTCCCAGATCATAAAGCCTTCTCCTTTGTTTGTGTCTGTTACACTTACGGTTTCTTTCTTACATTTAAATCTTTGATAAATCTGAATCTGTCCCAGGACATGGTATGAAGTAAAGACACAATATCTTTGCCCAGGTGGCTATTCACCTGTCCCAAGACCACCTACTGAATGGCCCTCGTCCTCCCCACCAGTCTAAGACGTGTGAACCACATACTAAACTGCCATGTGCATTTGCTCCTACTTATGGCTTTTCTCTTCTGTTTCTTTAGTTTGTCTCTCTATTCAAGTACCAGTACCACACTGTTTTCTTATTACAGCCTTATGTTTTAATATGATTCCTAGGCTATTTAGTGTTTTATATACAATAAGAGAGTTCTCTGTACAGGTTTTAAAACCAGACAGCTGAGGGCTCAAACCCCCGCTCCCCCTATAGCTGTGTGACATTGGGCAAGTGATTTAACCTCTCTGAACCTTAGTTTCCTAACCTGTGACTTGGAGATAATCATAACTTCTTTCCTGGATCATTTTAAGGATTAGAGATCCTCGGGTGAAGCCTTATTACACACACGTGGTAGACTCTCCGTGGTAGCTATCACAGGTATGTTGCCAGGTTTCAAATTGTTAAGACTGTATCCAGATTCAATAGAAACTGTTAGCTGGCCTACTTGTGTTTACCAAGTGAAAAATCATCTCAAATGAACAAATCTCTGATCAAAGAAGAATTCTGAGGAGAGAGTAAAGAAGAACCTTAAAACCCTAACTGAATTAATTACCTATTTAAAAAACATTTATTGAGCAATTATTATACGCCAGGAACTCTGCTGAGTTTTAAGGGTGCAAATAAAATACAACATCCAATGGTTGGGCGCTGACTACCCATCATTTGCTAGGCACTGACTCTCTGCTGAGTGGCTGATTAGAGGGCGTCCTCTGCCGTTCCCTCCTCCTCATCGCATTCTCACGGCCTGACTGTGACGACACTGCCCTCGCTCTTCCCCTGCGTCGCAGCCTTGGGCTCACCTTTGCCTTCCCTGCCCAGGCCTCTTCCCGTGCTCGACCGTCACTGCTGCTCTTCCAGGGCTTCCATCTGGCCACAGCCTACCCACGCACCCTACGCCATTCAGTCCACTTTCAATCTCACAGCATGATGACTGATGGATCTCCACCTCCCTCCGTCAAGTTTCAAACAAGTGGATCCAAAGTCCCACTGCACAGCTTCATCCAGACCCTCTACAAGCTCCCGAAACTCAATAATTACCAAAGGGAGTTCATCATTTTATATTCTAAAGCTCTTTTTACCTCCCACCCAAAGTTCCCTGAACTCGCTCTGTAGTTTCTTTCATCCACACTCCCTCCTCCACCAGCTAATTTCCTTGCTGTGGGCAGGATTCTCAGACGACCCCTGATAGAATCCCCTCCCCTGAGTGGGGTGGAACCTGTCACTTCCCTCTAGATCACCGAATACAGCAAAAGTGATGGGACAGTCCCTCCCTTGATTGTATCACAATATGACACCAACTCAACTGATTGGAGCCAGAATCTCTGCTGGCCTTGAAAATGTGATGGCATGCTGTAAGAGGGCCACATGGCAAACAACTGCAGAGCCTCTTGGAGCCAAGAGTGGCCCCTGTTTGACAGCCAGAGAAAACGGGAACCTCAGTCCTACAACCACAACAAACTGGATTCTGCTGAAAATCAGATGAGCTTGGAAGAGACCACTGAGCTCCAAAAGGAACTCAGCCAAGCCAACACTCTGATTTTACCTTTTGAGACCCTGAGCAGAGAATCCCTTTAAGCCTGGACACCTGACCTACAGAAAATCTGAGGTAACAGAAAAGGGGGGTTTTAATCCACTAAGTTTGTGGTAATTTGTTATGCAGCAATAGAAAACAAATACACATCTACTTATCCTTTAGGAGTTAACTCAGGAAGCTTTCTTTGATCCTACTTCCTTCTCCCCACTCCACCCACACTAGGTTGGGTAACCCTCTGAAGCCTGGAAATATCCTGTGCTAATCTCTGTTATTGGGCCTCTGGCACTGGACTGCCATCATCCATCCTATTGGTCTCACCTGCTTGATGAGCTTGCTGAGACAATGTCTTAACTACCCTTCATCCCCAGAACATAGTCTGGCACCTAGTCTAGCTCAACAAACATTTGCTGAATGAAGGCACGAATGCAAGGTTCAAGAATAGTATTTTTGGGCCTGGTAGATGACACACTGAAAGTTACCATGGATATCTTCGTGCAACTAATAAAGTAGCATCCTGATAAAAGGTACTATAACCCAGTGCTTCTCAAACTGTAACATGCATACAAATCACCTGGGCCTCTTGTTAAAATGCAGATCTTGAGTCAGTAGGTCTGGGGTGGGGCCTGAGATTATGAGTTTCCAACAAGCCAGCTGACGCCACTCAAGGTCTGGGGGCCACAGGCGGGGCCGCATGGCCGCTGCTCCATAGAGCGGGTGGGGGTGGGAGAGCAGGAACCCATCCTATCTGCCTCTCTTGTGCTGCATGTGAAACAATGAACTGAATCGGGTCTAATTTTCTAGGGTAGCTCTTTACCCCAATTTCATCCCCCTTTACCCACTCGACACGTGAAATTTACATAATTCAAAACAACATGAGTTCCGTCTCATAAAGGTTCTACTGCAAAAACTGAAATAGTAACAAGAAATAGTATTTAAAGAGTTGATTACATGAGCACAACAGCTCCTGAAGCATTTTTATAATCACTGTATCATTCAAATATAGAAAGGAATACAGAACATGCTGCCTGTCACTCAGTTGGTAGATTAGGGTGTTTGGTTCACCCTTCTTTATTTGCTATTGAAATTCTGCCTAGATAGAAGAAATGTATTCCTCACAAAAATGACATTACCTCTTCCTTAAGAGTTAAATTACTCAAGCTCCTTATGTCCATATGTCTTTTGGATGGATAAAGATTATAGATGTGTAGACATACACAGGAAAGATGATAATTTTGCACGTCAAAATAAATTTACATTTCTCTTATGCTATGCTGCCCTCATTCTTTGAACAATTTTGCAAATAAAAAAGGATTTAATACTATATGATAGAGCAGGAAGAATTCTGAATTTGGGGTCTGGTGACCTAAGACCAAACGCCAACCCTGCCATAAAGAGCTGCGAAACTGGAACAAATGACAGCGAGCCTCTGGCCCCGACTGCGCCGGTCTGTGAAATGAAGCACTTGGACTCCACGTTCCCCAGAGCTCCTGCGGCTCTAACATCCTCTGCCTCTGTCTGGGCTAACGCTTTCATAAAGCTCATAAATCCACACCACTATTAATGAATAGAGAATTAATTTTTTAAAAAAAGGAAAAATGAGCCCTTTTATCCTCCCAGACAGAACTCTTAAGGAAATAGACATGAATGGAGAAAAATAAAACCATTACTGTGATTTCTCAGGTTTCAAACTTTAGCTCTGAAAACTGAAAATAAAGCTTTAGGAATAAAACCCAGTGCTCTGAAAGGGGGAGATAATGGTTTAAGGAACATAAAATAAGTCTTTGCTATGGTACCTCTCCATCTGCCAATTTAAAATCCATCATTTCGGAAGAGAGGATTATGAGGTGGGAAAATAACCAAAAAGGCCTGATTTCTGTTCCCTCCTGATGGCCATGGATGCATCATATACTTATACTACAAGTTACAATGATGTTTTCTAATTAATCAGTGTCTTCATTTCCCTGTCTATGAATTCCAATCAAGGAAGCAAAACAAAGGATTTTCACCCACCAACTTGTGTTTGGTGATTTCAAGCCATGACCTTGGAACTGTCAGGCAACGCCTCCACCCTTCCCTTCACCGTCAGACCGCACTCCAGGAGCACTCCAGGGCTTTCGGGCACCTGCTGGTCCTCTGCCATCAGAACAGAGGGTGACACCCACTGGCTGCATGAACTGTAGGAAACACTGAAAGCCTGTTTAACAACTCCAGTGATAAACCACTATCTGAATTTCACCTGCTGTTTCAAGTCCACTTTTCAAATTCTTTTTTGCTCTGATTCAATGTGGGATACAAACTAAAGACAAATGAAATGAACCTTCTAGATAAAAGTACAGGAAAAGATTACTTGCCATTGCTCTCATGGAATTCAGATGCAGACAGAGAGGAAATGCTCTCAATTTTGTTCAAGTAATAATATAGCTACAGTCTCTGAATGACATCTCTATAGTATTTGCATTACTCACGTTTTTTATGTTCTGTATTTTATGATGCTTTGACATTTAGCGGCTTGTGGACAGAGGAGGGACTGGCCCTCTCAGAGTGAGCTCATTCCTAGAGGCAGCAAACAACTTGTCTGTGATCATGCCCTTGATGTGCAAACCAATGAAGCCTGAGTCCACACCCCTCTCACGTCTTTCTACCAGACACCTGCACTCTGGGACACTATTCTCCTGCCCTGAAGCATCCCGGGGCAGGCAGACCATTAAGACGGCCCTTAGAGCCGGACCACCGAAATTATCCAAACCAGCCGATGCTAAGTCTGCTCCCCTGCCTCGCCCACTCCTTCCCACAGAACACGATGAGGCTTGTGCCCACATTCTCCCTTGCTCCTGCTGCCTCCTGGCCAACTCTGGTGCATCCCTGGGCACAGCGTGATGTCCCTGGCCTCCTGGAAAAGAGAATAACAAACGATCTTCAGTGGCAGTGGTCTCTTGATCAGTGAGCCTCAATACACCTGGATAAAAACAAAATTCCAGGTATGTTTTAAAACAGTATTTGCTAAGACTTATATGAAAAATAAAGGGACCAAAATCTAAAACAGCTTTATAACATCTTCTTACTACGCTTCCTCTATATATAAATGAATTCTGTTGGCTGATGCAAACTGTCATCAGGCATGTGTGGGGCAACAAGATGATAAATGAAGTACTCCTGAAAGACAAGGAACTAAAATAATCCTACCCTCAACATTTTCTCAATATCTACTTAAAGATAGTACTAAAAAGACTTCATCGAAGCCAACACGGCCCCCTCCTGTCGGTGTGCCACATCCAGCAGCCACAACGTCAAGTACACCACGCTCTGCTCTGCCGGCAAGACCCTCTCAGCCTGGTCAGGCTGACCTCCCAGTCATCTTACTGTCTCATTATGTACCAAATTCCAGACTTACTGAAATGGAAAGACCCTTAAATATCTTCTAACCTAAGACCCTGGTTCTATAGACAAAGAAGCTGAGCCCCAGGATGGGGAAGGACTCGTCCCTGGTCACAGAGCTAATTATCACGAGAGCCAAAGACTAATGTCCAAATATTCTGGCCCCCAGTCCAGGGCTCATTCTACAAAACTTACCAGGTCATTATAATCTGGTCACATATCACATATGATAAAATGTGCTTCCAACCCTGTCCCTTTGCTCATGCTGCCTCCTCAGCCCGGACGATCCCTCTGGGACCCTTCAACTTCCTTCTCTCTCAAGGTCAGCTGCCCAGAGAGAGTACCCAGATGTGACAATGCAGTTAAGTTGTATTCCCTCATATTGCATTTTACCAGGCTGGATTTAAGAGCCGTTTTCTAAAACAGCATTAAATAAATATTTTTAGTTACTAAATAAATTAAATAAAGCATTAAACATGGACATCTTAGATGCTCTTCATCCTTCAAGGCCAAACGCGAGCTCCGCGCAATGATCCCACCTTCTCCGAAGGCTGAGCAGCCCGAGAGCACTGGCCCGAGAGCACCGGCTGCCTCCGCTCCTCCACAGCAGTCAGTTCTCTTCCACGCGGCCACATTCTAAGATCCTGTAGAGAATGAATAATGTCTCATATTTCTATTTCTCAAAGTTCATGATTCACTAATTAGATGTAGATTCACAGATTTTAAGAGGTTCAGGGGGAGAAGACTGGAACCTAACGTTTATTCAGTATCAGATATTTTATATACACAGACACCACATAGTTTATTCTCATATAGTCAAATAAAATTTCTTTTTTTATTTGGGAAACTTGCATTTTTATGTAGGAAATTTGAAATTTTACAGCCTACATATAGTTTGGGGTTTTGTGCCTAGAACACCAACATACACACCAAATATCTATGAATCACCAAATATCTATGACTATCTTTAAAAAAATGCTTAGTTTCCCCAATTATCATGTGCCTACACTTTGCCAGTCAATTCTAAAGGTGGTGGGTGGAAAAGGCTAGCAAATGGCACCCAAAATGACACCTGCCTGTGTGCTGGACGCTGTGGGAAGCACGGTGCATCAGGGAGACCACCGGGGCGGGGCGGGGCAGGGCCCGGCTGCAAGGCTGCAGCAGCACTGGGAGCCCGGCGCGGTGAACAGAAGCTCATCCACCGGCAGAGTTTAGTACACAAAGACATAAGATGTGTAATAAAACCTAACGAAAAGAATCACTCTCACAGCCGCTGTCAGAGAAGACTGAACTGGGCTCCCCTCTTTGGAGGATGATACGAACAGCTCATCAAAATGTCAAACGCACACACTCTTTAGTACAATTCTACTGATAAGATTTTGTCTATTGAAGTGGTGTACCCACAACATGACTAACAAAAATGTACAACTGAAATTTCACAAGCTTGTAATCCATCATAACATTAATAAAAAAAAAAAAAAAAAAAGATTTTGTCTATTAATCAACTGCAAAAGCATACAAGATATGTGAATAAGACCATTGGTTGTAACATGGCGTGTCATGTCAAAAAGTAAAAATCATCTAAATGTATACAGAAGAGCACTGTTCAAATAAATCATAGTTCAGCACAGAATGGAATGCCATGCACCACTGAAACTAATGACAACATCTGCATCTCCAAGATACAAACGCTTAAGAGCAAAAAAAGCAAGATATACAAGAAGAAAGAGAGTGCGGGCCCATTTGAGATACGCGTGTGCGTGTATGTGTGTATCATGAATGTCTATGCGCATGTAGAGTTTGAGTTTTTCAGCTTTCTCTTTTTGTTTTTGATTCATATATAAATATGAATCAAAACAAGAAAACGTAAACAGTGGTCACACCTTTAGGAAAAGATTTGGGGGTTTAGTGTGTGGGTGAGTGACTACGGCAGAGAATTTACTTCTTATTTTCATACCTATCAATATTATTTGATTTTTTTTAACTATGTGATTGTATATTGAAAAATATTAATAAGTATTTTTTAAATTCTATGAAGAAACATAAAAGTATTAGTCTAGGAAGACATACATTGACATATTATCAGCCTCTAAAAATTATTAGATATTCAAGATATGAAATCACTGTCTCAAAAGCAGATGTTCAGAAAGCACCAAACTCTCCATTAGTCTGGCGTTTCCCGTGCTTAACCTGCCAGCGCTAGTTTGCTGGGCTGACGGGAAATGTCACTGTATCATCCTAAGGGTAACATGCAAAGTAAAGGATGCTATTGATATTTCACACAAAATTCAAACATGATTTTAATCACTTAATTCAAACGCGCCTGAACCCCTTTCTCTCCACAGTGCATGCAGCCGCAGATGTATTAAATTGATTACTGTACTAAACCATTAAATTCAACTAATGAAGATGGACACTGTCATTGGCAACAAGCCCCAAACTGACAGTGCCATGTGGAACTCATCCCGAATGCACATCTTTCTAGTTATCCTATGTGAGCATCCTTTAAAACAATTACATGTCCCAAACACCTCGAAACTTAAATTAGTAATATGGATTTGAAATATTTTTTTACTCTTGATCAAAAAAATCCATTTGCATGGAGATGCCATTAGACACCAGGAACAACACTGAACAGACACTTGTGGTAATCCAGCAGCGAGGGCCCCACATGAAAACAGCACCTATGTAGGCGGTGAGCGCTTCTGGAGTTCAGAAAAGGGAAAATCCCAACGAGGGGTGCAAATCATGGTAAAACATTAGCATTAAATTAGAAACCAAGTGGGCTTTAAGAGAGAATTGAAATTTGTGCCAATACAGAAAGACAGAAGGTTAAACATTCAGGGTTTAGGGCAAGGTAAGCGAAGTGAGGAGGTGCAGTAATGATTTTAGCAGCGGGAAGTGAAATGATACTGAAGAAAGGCAGAAAACATGTTTGGAGAGGAACAGTGATGTTAAATATTAAACTAAAATATTTAAGAATTCTGCAGCAGCCACTATCAATTAACTACAGCACTGTTAATAGGTCAGACTCGTGCAGCTATTTCCCGAGGATCGTGGTTCTTAGGCATGAGTGTATACGGGACCCTCCTGGAGGGCTGGGTAATCTATAGCTTGCTGAGCCCCACCCCCAGAATGTCTGATTCAGCCGGTCTGGGGTGGGGCACAAGAATCTGCATTTCTAACTAACTCCCAGGTGATGCTGATGCTGCTAGTCCAGAGACCAGCAGAAGAACCACTAAGAATAACTTTGAACACATCATATACCCTCTTCACAGGAGGCATGCCACCGCAACCCAAAAACGCTGAGAACGGCATCCGTACATAACTTGAGATAGGTGCAGGCCTTCCCAAGTCTGGTCCAAGCAACCTCTGCGACAGCATGTGCTCTGGGGACAGTTAGAGCACACAGCTCTCAAGGAACTGGTCTAAGGGATGAAACCAGCCTGGACCCAGGAAGCCGGGCCTCAGCCCCATGTTAACCACCCACCTCCCAGTGAGGCTCATCCTGAGGAAACAGCTCTGTAGCTTGACACAGACTTATATTTAACATCTTAAAACCAACCAGGGACCAGACTGTCACTTGACACATTTCACTGAAGGCCTGGAGTTCATCAACCCACACCTAAACTGGCATCAAACCAAAGCACGTATCACATTGTGTCACTTCATTAACAGTGTAATGTGGAAATGCATAACCACACCCACACGAAGACCTCAAAACTCACATCCAAATAAATGATGAGAGCCCATGAGATCACTAATGAGAACACAAACAATGGCCCACTAACCCCAATACAGACACCAAGCAGGTCTCCTGGTCACTTCTGCCCACATTTAAATTTGCAGGAATAAAAAAAGTTATTATAAGGAAACAGCACATGTAACTAGAGGCGTGATGCATGATTATGCCCTCCAGCTGCTGAGATGTACTGTAAGGTATTTTTTAGATGTGATTAATATTTAAACAGTAGACTTTGAATAAAGCAGATTACCCTCCATAATGTGGCTGGGCCTCATCCAATCAGTTGAAGGCCTTATGAGAAAAAAGACTGACCTCTTCCCAGGAAGAGAGAATTCTGCTCCAGAATGCCTTTGGACTCGAGACTGCAACAAGTCTCTTCAGGGTCTCCAGCCTGCCAATCTGCCTGTCCATTTCAGACTTGTCAGCCCAAACAACTGCATGAGTCAACTCCTTCAAATCAATCTCTCTCTCCTTGTATACAAAATATACATAATATATATGTATATGTTAATTGATCATTATCAAGTAGGAACAGATTGTGAATAGACACTGTCACAGAACTGTCAACGACTCCTATTGGTTCTGCTTCTCTGGAGAACCCTGACAAATAACACCCCCGACAGGCCATAATCTCCATCCCTTACTGGATAATAATCAATTACCTCCATCCCGTGAACCCCAGGCCACTGAAGCAGAACATGCACACTTAATCGCTGCGCCACTGGGCGGGCCACTGAAATGTCCTGAATTCATCTTCTGCCTGTACTGCTGTTGACTCTGACCACCTCCGATCTTCTGCTCCAGTCAGTCCACAGGCCTTGCAGTCCGGAACACCACGTGCCTGCTGCTTCTCAGCCCACACTGCCGCTGGCCCCTCAAGCTGGGAACACCCTCCCACCGCCCACCTCGCCCTCTTTCAGCCTCTCTAGTTCTTACCCATCCTTCATGACTCAACTAAAAGGGACTTCCTCCCCTTGAGAAAAGCCTTCCTTGCTTACCTCCTGCTCCCAGTGGGTGGGTGTGTCTTACCTAAAACTCACAGTACCTGTGTTTGTCTTTGCCACAGCATTCAGCACTCTGTACTCTATTTTTTATTTGCAGATATGTCTTCCCTTAGGAGGCTGCAGGCTTCCTGACTCCGGCACGTGTGAGTTACTGACCCTTGTCTACAGGGACCAGCTCACAGTGGACTCTCAGTGAGTATCCATCGCTGGGAACTGCAAAAGCATGTTTCTGAATTACAAAGAAGCCTCAAACCCCGTAAGTTCAACGGCTATTAGTCTCGATCTACACATTACTCCTTCTAGAATGCTGCACGACTAGAGTGAGCGTACTTCTCGAACTCAACAACTCCTTCTTTTTCTTTCATATACCAAAATACCCAAAACAAACAAAAACACTTCCTCATTATCTGTCTGCTTCCAGTCAGATGGTATTTATGTCCTTAAGACAGGGACTTACACTAAATTCGCTAACGTTCCATTCATTTTGTAGGGCGTGAATACAATTTATCATTCCTAGCTCCCAGTAATACCCTGAACATTACGCAAACAAACAGTTTCGACTGGTCCTTTAGCAAAGTCTTCCTGCACGAGACCTCAGCACTGCGAGGCTGGCTTGCATTTCACAACTAACAACGCCCCATAGCTTGTCAGACTAAAATCATCTGGCTACTGAAGCCTTTCTCCTGGCCATCAAAGTGATCTGCATTGCTAGTCCCTGGTAATTATCTCAATAACTCTGATTGTTTAAAAAAAAAGACAAAACAAGAAAGCCTGAATTTATACTATTATGTATTGGAAAAAAGATGAAAATTTTTTACACTGAAGAGAAGTTTCAAAGTACAGTTTAGCAACAAGTGGATTCCCTTTAGATTTAGAAATAATAAAGCAAAAATATAAAAGGTACTTAACAGGCCGTATAAGATATTGCCACTAGACAAAAAGGAATCAGATACAATACTCCATCAAATACAATACAAAGGAGATGGATGATACGTAGACAGATGATAGATAGACAGACAGATACATAGACAGACAGATACATAGATAGATACATAGACAGACAGATACATAGACAGATAGGTGGTAGACAGGCTGACACTCAGAAAAACAGACACACAGGGAGGTTTTACGTAATCCTTTCACATGTCAATTTGCAGGACATATTCTAACCAAACAAATAGGATGCTTGTTTTGATATAAATTTCACCAGATATCCTTGGCACAGTACGAAATACATGGATTATTCCTATTGTCCCTGATATGTGAGGGTTCCAAATGTTACATCAGCCACACGCCTCCTTGCTGAGTTTTGAAGAAATAAAACAATTTTCGAGCCAAGGAAGAATAGCATCAGATGACACACAAGTTATTTCAAGCGGTTTTAATTAAAGAACTTTCGAAATAGTATTTTACATTTAAAAAAACAAGACAGGTAAGTATATGTAAATGATTTGTATTTCTGCAGAAAATTTGGAAATAGTACACTGCTATGTCAAGTTAATCCTCTTAGTCAGTTTGACTTTCCTCCATGGTTAGTAGAATTTCGTGTCTGCACATTGCCAGATACTTGTCTTACTGACCTCCTAATTAAACAGATGAATTAGAGTGTTATTTGGAAAGCAAATGAACAGTTTCAATACTTCAAATTAAAGGACTTTATAAACAGCAAAAATAATTCACTGTTTGCCTATGTCCAGTTGCTATTTGGTATTTCTTTCAAAAAATATTTATTGATCACCTATTATCATCAAGTTACTTTCAGAATATAAGGATGACTCATCAGACATTCTAGCAAGGGAGACAACTAAAGTAGCCACGTGCCCTATCTAACCAAGGGTAGTGCTGCCTTACGCCTCCCATCCTGGCGTAATTATTTATAGCACTGCCTTTCGCTCCTAAAATTGTTCCAGTTTAAACAATAAATCTTATGGCCACTGTACGGCTAAGAAACGTACGTAAATTAACAAGAAACATGATGATGCCATTAAAGAATTACAAATGGCCATTCACATAGTGTTCGTGGAAGGAAGTGCACGCCCCACAGAGCTGAGTTCTAGCCGCTTCTAGGGTGTTGCAGAGGATTTAAAGTGAATTTAGCACCAAAATATCAAATACAAATGTCTGACCATTGCATTGATTTCCCGCTACTTCACAAGTGTCACTAGGCTAAAATGTATTCACCCAGTTGGTACTCGATGTTAATCATACCTAGTAGTGGGTGTTTGAACAAATTAATAAATAATTACAAATGAATGCATTTTGATAACGTCTGCACAAATTATTGCTCCTGCTTAGTTATAGTAATAATAATAGCTAATGTTACCTGGGTATTCATACGCACCTGGCATAGCCATAATCCCTCTACATACAGACTTTCAACTGATATTTATTAATGCTTATGATAAAAAAACGCTTTCTCACCATTATCACCCCCATGTCACAGACGAGGAAACACCGACGGGATAAGTAACCTGCCCAAGATTACAGAACAAACGAGCACAGGCGGCCGCGCTCCCCACCCTCCTCCAAGCCCCCGCCGCCCGCTTTAGTCGAGTCGGGAGCCGCCCACGCCCCTCGGTTTTTCATCTTACCCTTATTATTTATTGTAAAATCTTAACAAATTACAGTTAAAACTGTACTTACTGTGCCCTCATGTGTCTTACATAATGCCTTATGAGCACAGCACAGGAAGTCCCAATATTCAGGGTCCAAAGGGTATCACACAGGGTTGTCTGAAACCGGAAGTGTTATCAACAGGCACCTCCCTAGATATATCTTCAATTTGAGTCCTTTCCATGGCCAGTCCAGCTATAATAAAAATCAGACAATCAGAAGCATATTCCTTTTCCTTCTCTCCCTCTCTCCCTCCCTCCCTCTCTCTCTCACACACACAGTCACAGCAGCAGTCCAGAGAGACAAGCCTCAGGGAATATCAGCACTGTAATAAGTCTGGTAAGTTTATCTTAGGGCTTACCTATCTGAATTCTTTCTAGAACAATATTTGACATTTTACACTCCATTCAAAAATGGGTAACATAGATAAATATTTTCTATCTCCTTAGAACACAGTATCTCTTAAGAGGTTTGTTCCATACTGAGGTCTCCAAACTTGAGCAAGCTAAGTTTCCAAAAGTTCACTCTAGAGAACTTCCTGCCAAGATGGCGTGGAATAGCCTTGCTTTGTGATACCCCTTTGCTGTAAACAAAGAACAAAGCCTTTAAAATATACACTGAATAACCCTTGTAAACCTGCAGCAAATCAGAAAGAAAGTGACAAGCGAGGCTAAAACCTTCAGTCCACTGGGCTCCAGAGGAAGGAAAAGGCAGAGGAAGCCCGGAGCCCAGGGGTCGACATGAGATGGGCGCTGCAGCCAGTTGTACCCATTCAAGACAGGAGATGGCGAGAGGTTCCACCAACCACAAATGGGAGCTGAGTGGAACTTCCACCACAAATGCATAGAGCTCCGGGTGACAGCAGTGAGTCTAAGAAGGCAGGAAGGGCAACACGCACTCCTGACCAGGACGTGGGCCCCAGGGAACCAGGCAGGGGTGACCACAAAACCAAAAAGCCAGGAGAAAGTGGGCACACACAGAATGAGAAAACAAGGTCCTCCCACTCAGTGTGCCTGAAAATCAAAATTCAAAACCACATACAGAAACCAAAGGCTAAGAAAGACAGCAAGTAAAATCAGCCGCTGGAGGAAGAAGTCACCCTGATGAAATTTAAACTACAAAGAATACTGACAAATATTCCTAAGTAAATAAGTTCAAGATGCTCAAAACGACAAATGAAAAAAGATCGCAAATGAACAAGAAATTATGAACAATAATACAAGGAAGTAAAGCAAAAAGTGTTGGAAATGAAATAAGTTTAAACATTAGCAATTTAAAGTGTGGTCAATAAGATATACGAACCTGACACACTTTTAGCTAGACACACCATGAAAAAGAGAAGATTCAGTTACTAAAACTGGAATGAGAGAGGGTACATCAGCACTGATCTTAGAGAAATCAAAAAGATTCTAAGGGAATACTATGAAAATTGTATGCGGATAAATTAGATAGCTTGCATGAAATCCCTAAAAAGACACAAATTACTGAAAATTAATCAAGAAGAAATAGAAAATCTGAATATTCTTATAACAAGTAAAGAGATAAAAATAGCAATTTTCAGACTTCCCAAAAAGAAAAGCCCAGGCCCAGACGACTTACACCAAATATTCAAAGAATTAATACCTATCCTTCACAGACTCTTCCAAAAAAGAGAAAAGAGGAAGGGATACTTCCAGTTCATTCTATGAGACCAGTATTGCCAATTCCAAAACAGACAGAGATATCACATGGAAAAAAACTACAGACCAGGATCCCTTACGAATATAGATTGAAAATACCTCAACAAACTGAATCCAGCAACATATAACAGGATTATACAACATAACTAGGAATGCAGGGTTAGTTTAACATTAGAAAATCAATTAATGTATTACACCATATTAAGAGATTTAAGGACAAAAACCACATAATCATATCAATAAAAACAGAAAAGTCTTTTAACAAAAGTTATACCCTTTAAAAGTTAAGAAACCTCTCAATAAAATAGAAACAGAAGCAACTTCCCAAAGCTGATAAAGAGCATTTATGAAACACCTACAACTAACATCATTCTCAGCGATCAAAGACTGAAACCTTCTCCCTAAGATCACAAACAAGGCAAGGAATTCTGCTGTCACAGCAGAATTTAATTTAATAACGTGCGGAAGTTTCTAGTGGGGGCAGTTAGGCAAGAAAAAGAAATAAAAAGGCATCTAAATGGGAAAGGAAGAAGTAAAACTCTCTCTGTTAAGGATGACATGATCTAGTATGTAAAAAATCCTAAGGAATCAATTAACAAAACTATTAGAACTAATAAATGAATTTACAAGGTTGCAGGATAGAAGGTCAATATAAAAAAATCAGTTGTATTTCTATACACAAGCAAATAACAAACCAAGAATAAATTAAAACAATCCTGTTCATAATAGAATCAAAAGATAAAATACATACAAATTTAACAAAAGAAGTCTAAGACGTGTAAAATGGAAACTACAAAACACTGTTAAAAGAAATTAATGAACAATATTCCTTGTTAATGGGTTGGAAGACATTAATTTTAAGATGGCAATATTCCCCAAATTAATGAACAGATTAAATGCAATATCAATCAAAATCCCAAGTGACTTTTTTGCAGAAATTGATAAATCAATCCTAAAACTCTTATGGCAATGCAAAGAACCCAGAATAGCCAAAACAATCATGAAAAAGAAGAAAGTTAGAGAACTCACACTTCCTAATTTCAAAGCTTACTACAGAGCTGCAGTAATTGTGACAGTGTGGTACTGGCATAAAGCCAGACATACAGACCAGCTGAACAGAATGATGTTCCAGAAATAAACCCATACATCTATCGTTAATTAATTTTCAACAAGGGTGCCCACTGGGGAAAGAACAGTCTTTTTCAATAAAAACGGTGCTGGGACAACTGGAAAAGCACATGCAAAAGAATGAAGCTGGATCCTTACCTTACACCATATACAAATATTAATTCAAAATGGACCATAGACTTAAATGTAAGAGCTAAAACTATGAAATTCTTAAAGAAAATAAAGGAGTAAATCTTCATAACCTTTGGTTAGGTAACGGCTTCTTGGATATGACACCAAAAGGACAAGTGACAAAAGAAAAATAGGTAAAGTAGACTAAATCAAAATTAAAACATTTTCTGCTGTAAATGATAACTGTCAAGAAAGTTAAAGGACAACCTACAGAATGGGAGAAAATATTTGAAAATCACATATCTAAAGGAAGATAATTTGAACATTTTCTCTAGAAAAAGACATTGAACAGCAAAGAATTTGAACAGGTATTTCTCTAGAAAAAGATGTACAAATGGCGAATACGCACATGAAAAGATACTCAACATCATTAATCACTAGGGAAATGGAAATAAAAAACACAAGATATCACTTCACATCCACTAAGACAGCTATAATCAAAAAGACAGACAGTAATAAGGATGTGGAGAAAATAGACTTCATACATTGCTAGTAGAATGTAAAATGGTGTAGCCACTTTGGAAAATAATTTGGCAGTGCCTCAAAATGTTAAAGTGAACCAGCGATTCCATTCCTAGGCATATATCCAAGAGAAATGAAAACATATGTCTAAACAAAAACTTGCACACGAATGTTCACAGCAGCATTATTCATAATAGCCCAAAGTGGAAACAACCCAAAGTCCATCAACTGATGAGTGAATGAACAAAATGTGGGGTTTCTATACAACATGGAATACTATTCAGGAAGAAAAAGAAATGATGCACTGATACATGGATGAACCGTGAAATGGGAAGTGACTGTTAATGGATATTGGGTGTCTTTCAGAGGCTACAGAATGTTCTAAAATTAGACTGTTATGATGATTGTACAACACTGTGAATATACTAAAAAGCCTTGAATTGTATGCTTTAGATGTGTGAATCATACACTACCTGAATTTTATCTCACTAAAGCTCCTTTAAAATGCAGTCATTGATACCAAAAAAGAAAACTGGAAAAGCAAAATACACTGAGACTAGACACAGTCCAAAAGATTGTAAGTAAATTCCAAGATGGGACTGAAGAAAACAGGGATAAAAGCTTAAGAAAATTTTTTTAGTGAGACAAAAGAAATGTACTGGCACCCAATATTGTGAAGATGACAATAATTCTGAAATTAATTTATAAGTCTATGCAATTCCAGTCAAAATTCTAATATCATTTTCTGGTGGAATTTGTCAAGCTTTTCCTAAAATGAAGAAACAAAGGACAAAAAAACTAACCTAAGAAGAGCTATGTGAAAATGTTTACCTTATCATCTTATTATGAAGCAATAGTTATTAAGTCAGTGTGATACTTGTACAGAGATAGGCTAACAGAGCAAGGAGACAGATGAGAGAGCCCTAAAAACGAAAGGTATGCGTGAAAACTTGATTATCAGAGAAGGTATAACGTCAGCTGTGAACTTTTCATATACGGCCTTTACTAAATTGATAAAAGTAAATCATTTTATAACTGATTTGTTGATAGATTTATCATAAAAGTGTTTTGAATTCCGTCAAATGCTTTTTGTGCGTCTATTGAGATGATCGTGTGATTTTTATCTTTCATTCTGTTAATGTGCTGTCTCACATTAACTGATGTTAGCATGTTGCACCATCCTTTTATGTCAGGCATAAATCCCACTTGTTCATAGTGTATGACCCTTTTAACGTGCTGTTTCATTCAGATTGCTTATATTTTGTTGAGGATTTTTCCTTCTATATACATCCAGGATATTGGCCTATAAGTTTCTTTTCATGTCTTGTCTTTGGCTTTGGTATCAAGGAAGTGGTGGCCTCATAAAATGAGTTTGGAAGTATTCTCTTCTGTTCAATTTTTTGCAAAAGTTTGATAAGGAATAGCATTAATTCTTACTTAAATGTTTGGAAGAATTCACCAATGAAGCCATCTGGTCCCGGGCTTTTCTTCACTGGGAGTTTTTTGATTACTGATTCAGTCTCCCTAGTAGTTATAGATCTGCTCTGTTTATTCATGAGTTAGTCTTGGAAGGTTGCATGTCTCTAGAGATTTATCCAATTCTTATAGGTTATTCAGTTTGTTGGTGCAATCATGGTAATCTCCTGTGATCCTTTTTATCTCTGTGGCATCAGATGTAATGTCCCCTCTCTCATTTCTGATTTCATTTGGTCTTCTCCCTGTTTCATAATTAGTTTAACAGCTAAGGATTTGTCAATTTTATTTATTTATTTTGTGGGGAGGTGGTCGTGGAGACTACTGACTTTAATTTTTTCCCCTTTATTTTTTTTATTGCAGTAATATAACATTATACAACTTTCAGGGTACATCATAATATATGTTGCATTCTGTGTAGATTACATCATGTTCACCATCCAAAGGCTAATTATAATCCATCCCCACACACATGTGCCTCATCACCCCTTTCAACCTCCCCCCTCCCCCTCTGGTAACCACCAATCCAATCTGTGTTGCTATGTGTTTCTTTGTCATGGTTTTAATCTTAAACTTGTGAGTGAGATCATACAGTATGTGACTTTCTCCCTCTAACTTATTTCACGTAGCATAATACCCTCAAGGTCCATCCATTTTGTCACAAATGACTGGATTTCGTAATTTTTCATGACTGAGTCATAGTCCATTGTGTATATATACCACGTGTTCCTTATCCATGAATCCCTTGATCGGCACCCCAATTGCTTCCAAGTCTTGGCTATTGTGAACAAGGCTGAAATAAAGATAGGGGTGCATGTATCTTTATCCATTAGTGTTTTCAAGTTCTTTGGATAAGTACCCAGCAGTGGGATAGCTGGATCATACGGTAGATCTATTCTTAATTTTCTGAGGAAACTCCATACTGTTTTACACAGTGGCTCCACCAGTTTACACTCCCACCAGCAGTGTACAATTCCCTTCTCTGCACATTCTCTCCAACACTTGTTTCCTGTCTTCTTGATTATAACTATTCAGACCAGAATGAGGTGATAACTCACTGAAGTTTTGATTTGCATTTCCCTGATAGTTAATGATGTTGAATATGTTTTCATGTGCCTATTGGCCATCCATATATCGTGTTGGAGAAATCTCTGTTCAGATCTTTTGTCCATTTTTTAATGGGGCTGTTGTCTTTTTTATTGTTGAGACATATGAGTTCTTTGTATATTTTGGATATTAACCCTTTATCTGATATATGGTTTGCAAAAATCTTCTCGCAATTATTAGATTGTCTTTTCATTTTGTTGATGGTTTCCTTTGCTGTGCAGCTTTATAGTTTGATGTAGTCCCATTTGTTTATTTTTTCTTTTGTTTCCCTTGCCCGGTCAGACATGGTACTTGAAAATATGCTGCTAAGACGGATGTAAAAGAGTGTACTGCCTAAGTTTTCTTCCAGAAGTTTCATGGTTTCAGGTCTTACATTCAAGTCTTTAATCCATTTTGAGTTGATTTTTGTGCATGGTGTAAGAAAATGGTCTACTTTCATTCTTTTGCATGTGGCTGTCCAGTTTTCCCAACACCATTTATTGAAAAGACTCTCCTTTCTCCATTGTATGCTCTTGGCTCCCTTGTCAAATATTAGCTGTCCATAAACATGTGGGTTTACTTCTGGGCTCTCAATTCTGTTCCATTGATCCGTGTGTCTGTTTTTGTGCCAGGGCCAGGCTGTTTGCATGACTATGACTTTGTAGTATATTTTGAAATCAGGGAGTGTGATTCCTCCAGCTTTGTTCTTTTTTCTCAGGAATCCTTTGGCTATTCAGGATCTTTTGTTGTTCCATATAAATTTTAGGATTCTTTGTTCTATTTCTGTGAAAAATGTTGTTGGAACTTTGATCAGGATTGCAATCAATCTACAGATTGTTTTAGGAAGTAAGGACATATTAACTATGTTAATTCTTCCAATCCAAGAGCACGGAATATCTTTCCATATCTTTGTGTCTTCTTTAATTTCTTTCAACAATGTTTTATAAGTTTCAGTGTACAGATCTGTCTCCTCTGTGGTTAAATTAATTCCTAGGTATTTTATTCTTTTTGTTGCAATTGTAAACGGGATTGTATTCTTTATTTCTCTTCTGCTGCTTCATTGTTACTGTATAGAAATGCAACTGATTTTTGTATGTTGACTTTGTATCCTGTGACTTGGCTGTATTCATTATTTCTAAAAGTTTTCTAGTGGATTCTTTAGGGTTTTCTATATATAAAATCATGTCATCTGTAAATAGTGACAGTTTCACTTCTTCTTTTCCAATGTGGATCCTTTTTGTTTCTTTTTCTTGCCTGATTGCTCTAGATAGAACTTCCAATTCCAATCTATGTTAAATAAGAGTGGTGACAGTGGGCATCCTCGTCTGGTTCCTGTTCTTAGAGAGATAGCTTTCAGTTTTTCTCTATTGAAGATGATATTAGCTGTGGGTTTGTCATGTATGGCCTTTATCATGTTGAGGTATTTTCCTTCTACATCCATTTTATTTAGAGTTTTTATCATAAATGTATGCTATATCTTGTCAAATGCTTTCTCTGCATCTATTGAGATGATCATGTGATTTTTATTCTTCATTTTGTTAATGTGCTGTATCACATTGATTGATTTGTGGATGTTGAACCATCCCTGCATCCCTGGAATAAAACCCACTTGATCATGATGTATGATCTTTTTAATGTATTGTTGTATTTGATTTGCTAGTATTTTGTTGAGGATTTTTGCATCAATCTTCTTCAGTGATATTGGTCTGTAATTTTCTTTTTTTGTGTTGTCCTTGTCTAGTTTTGGTATCAGGATAATGCTGGCTGCATAGAATGAGTTAGGAAGGCTCCCCTCCTCGTCAATGTTTTGGAAGAGTTTAAGAAGGATAGGTATTAAGTCTTCCTTGAATGTTTGGTAGAATTCACCAGGGAAGCCGTCTGGTCCTGGAGTTTTATTTTTTGGGAGGTTTTTGATTACTGTTTCGATCTCCTTACTGGTGATTCGTCTATTCAAATTCTTTACTTCTTCTTGATCCAGTTTTGGAAGGTTGGATGATTCTAAGTATTTATCCATTTCTTCTAGATTACCCAATTTGTTGGCATATAGCGTTTCATAGTATTCTCTTATAATCTTTTGTATTTCTGAGGTTTCCATTGTAATGTCTCCTCTTTCATTTCTGATTTTATTTATTTGAGCTTTCTTTTTTTTCTTGCTTAGTCCAGCTAACCATTTGTCAATTTTGTTTATCTTTTCAAAGAACCAGCTCCTGGTTCCATTAATTTTTTTCTATTTTTTTTTTAGTCTCTATTTCATTTATTTCTACTCTGATTTTTATTATTTTCTCCCTTCTGCTGATTTTGGTCTTTGTTTGTTCTTCTTTGTCCAGTTTCTTTAGGTTCACAGTTAGATTGTTTCTTTCGGATTTTTCTTGTTTGTTGAGGTAGGCCTGAATTGTTATCAGCTTCCCTCTTGGAACTGTTTTTGCTGTATTCCATGGATTTTGGCATGTCATATTTTCATTTGTCTCCAGGTACTTTTTTATTTCTCCTTTGATTTCTTCATTTACCCAATCATTGTTCAGTAGCATTTTGTGTAATCTCCCCATTTTTTGTGGCTTTTCTGATTTTCTTCCTGTAGTTCATTTCTAGTTTCGTACCCTGGTGGTCAGAAAAGATGCTTGGTATTATTTCAGCCTTCTTAAATTTATTGAGACTTGTTTTGTGGCCTCATGTGATCAATCCTGGAGAATCTTCCATGTGCATTTGAAAAGAATGTGTATTCTGTGGGTTTTGGATGGAATGTTCTATATAGATCAACTAAGTCCCTGTGACCTAATGTGTCATTTAAGGCCAATGTTTCCATATCGATCTTCTGTTCGGATGATCTATCTATTGGTGTAAGTGGAGTGTTAAAGTCTCCTGTTATTAGACCCTCATCTTTCCCATGCACAAAACTAGACTCAAAATGGACCAAAGACTTGAAGGTAAGACCTGAAAACATACAGCTTCTGGAAGAGAATATAGGCAGTGCACTCTTTGACATCAGACTTAAAAGGATCTTTTCGAATACCATGTCCACTCAGACAAGGGAAACAAAAGAAAAAATAAACAAGTGTGACTTCATCAGACTAAAGAGCTTTTGGAAGGCCAAGGAAACCAAGATCAAAATGATACAACAACCCACCAACTGGGAGAATATCTGTGCAAATCATATACCAAATAAGTGATTAACCTCCGTAATATATAAAGGGCTCCCACAAATGAACTACAAAAAAACAAACAACTCAAACAAAAAGTGGGCAGGAGATATGAACAGACATTTTTCCAAAGAAGATATACAGATAGGCAATAGACACATGAAAAGATGCTCAACATCATTAATCATCAGGGAAATGCAAAACAAAACTACACTTAGATAGCATCTTACATCCAGTAGAATGGCTATAATCACCAAGACAAAAAACAAAAAATGTTGGAGAGGGTGTTGAGAAAAGGGAACCCTCATCCACTGCTGGTGGGAATGAAAACTGGTGTAGCCATTGTAGAAAACGGTATGGAAATTTCTCAAAAAATTAAAAATAGAAATACCATATGACCCGGCTATTTCACTATTGGGTATTTACCCAAAGAACTTGAAATCAACAGTTAAAGGAGACTTATGCACCCCTATGTTCATTGCAGCACTATTCACAATAGCCAAGACGTGGAAGCAACCCAAGTGTCCATCGACTGATGATTGGATAAAGAAATTGTGGTATATACATACAATGGAATACTACTCAGCCATAAAAAAGATGAATCATCCCATTCACAACCACATGGATGCCCCTTGAGGGCATCATGTCAGGCAAAATAAGCCAGACAGAGAAAGACAAACACCATCTGATTTCACTCATATGTGGAATGTAAACAAACTTACAGGCAAAGAGAATAAATGAGTGGTTACCAGGGGAAGGATGATGGAGGGTGGGCACAAGGGGTGAAGGGACACACTTATATGATGTGTGACAAATAACAATATACAACTGAAATCTCACTATGGTATAAGCTATTATGACTACAATACAAAAATAAATAAGAAAGGTAAAAAGTCTCCCACTATTATTGTGTTACTGTCTATTTCTCCTTTTCTGTTTGTTAATAATTGCTTTCTATATTTAGGTGCTCCTACGTTGGGTGCATAGATAGTTACAAGAGTTATATCCTCTTGTCGGATTGTTCCCTTCATCATTGTGTAGTGCCCTTCCTTGTCTCTTGTTACAGTTTTTGTTTTAAAGTCTATTTTGTCTGATATAAATATTGCTACCCGAGCTTTGTTTTCTTTGCCATTTGCATGGAGTATCGTTTTCCAACCCTTCACTTTCAGATTGTGAGTGTCTTTAGGTCTGAAGTGTGGCTCTTACATGCGGCACATGTATGGGTCTTATTTTTTATCCAATCGGCCACCCTATGTCTTTCGATTGGAGCAGTTAGTCCATTGATACTTAAAGTAGCTATTGATAAAAATGTATTTATTGCCATTTTGTTACTTTTTTATGGGTGTTTTAGTACTTCTTCTCTGTTCCTTCTCCTTCCTTTCCTCTCTTCCTTGTGGTTTGATGGATTTCTTTAGTAATATGTTTGATTTCTTTTCTCTTACTTATTTGTCTACTTATTATAGGTTTCTGGTTTTTGATTACCATGAGGTTCATATGTAATAGTCTATGTATATAGAAATCTATATTGATTTGATAGTCTCTTTAGCTTGACCTCCTTCTAAAAGTTCTACTTTTACTCCCCTCCTCCCACATTTTATGTTTTTGGTATCATATCATATCTTATTTTTGAGTGTCTATCCATTATGCTCTTATCATTAAAATAGGTAATATTGCTTTTGTCTTTTAACCTACATATTATCTTCATAGGTGGTTAATCTGCTACCTTTACTATATTTTTGCCTTTACCAGTGATTTTATTGCCTGTTTTTGGGGGGTTTTCCTTGATAATTTTCTTATATTTATTTGTGGTCTTCTCTTTCCCAATTAAATAAGTCCCTTCAGCATTTCTTGTAGAACTGGTTCCTTGGTGATAATAAACGCCTTTAATTTTTGCTTGTCTGGGAAGCTCTTTATCTCTTCTTCCATTCTGAATGATAACCTTGCTGGATAGAGTATTCACGGCTGGAAGTTTTTTCCTTTCTGCATTTTAAATAAGTCATGCCACTCTCTTCTAGCCTGTCGGGTTTCAGCTGAGAAGTCCACTGATAGCCTTATGGGCTTTCCTTTGTATGTCACTTGTTGCCTTTCTCTTGCAGCTTTTTGGATTCTCTCTTTATCTTTAATTTTGGATATTTCAATTATAATGTGTCTTGGTGTGGGCCTCTTTGGGTTTATCTTGTTTGGTGTTCTTTGTGCTTCCTGTCCTTGGATGTCTGTTTCCTTCCTTAGATTAGGAAAGTTTTCAGCTGTTATTTTTTCAAATGGATTCTCTGCCCATTTGTCTCTCTCTTTTCCTTCTGGGGCATCTATAATATGAATGTTAGTGCACTTGATGTTGGCCCAGACTTAGACTGTCCTCATTCTTTTTAATTCTTTTTTCGTTGATCTGTTCAGCTTGGGTGATTTCCTCTAGTCTTTCGTCCAGCTTGCTGATCCATTCCTCTGTATCATCTACTCTGCTGTTGAGTCCCTCTAGGGAATTTTTTCATTTCCAGTATTGTATTCTTTATTTCTGATTCGTTCTTTTTTATATTTTCCAATTCTTTGTTGACATTCTCACTGTGTTCCTCCAGTCTTCTCCCAAGATCAGTGAGCATCCTTATGAGTTTCTGTTTGAACTCTTTGTCAGGTAGACGGCTTATTTCTGTTTCATTTAGTTTTCTTGGGTTTTGTCCTATTTCCTTGCTTGGAATGTATCCCTTTGCCTCCTCATTATGCCTCTTTCTCTGTGCTTATCTCTGTGCATTAGATGAGTCAGCTGTGTCTCCTGATCTTGGAGAAGTGGGCTTATGTAAGAGATGCCTTTTGAGGCCTAGCAGTGTGCTTCCCTCTCATCACCAGTCCAAATGTTCCAGGAGAGACCCCTGTGTGGGCTGCCTGTTGCCTTCTGGTGTGGCAGAGTTGCTCTTACTGCAGGTATCCAGGGAGTCTAGTCTTTCCCTCCCTGGTAGGCTCTTTGTAAATTGGGTTTGGGGAGCCCCAGCACCATTGGCTACAAGGTTTAATATCACACTTCTGTTGCAGTTTTTTCTGATAATTGAGTAGGTACCCAGTATAGCTTGTTGCTTGGTTCAGGGGCTTACAGTTGCTGTACACCCCAGGCCTGCAAGGCTGTTGTCAGCTCTCTCAGGATTGCAGCTGAGTGGGGCTGGCCCCAGGCATGGGAGCACCCAACTCTTTCAGGCTTTGGAAGGTGGGGCTGACCCCCTTTGTGGCTATTGGTGAAGCACAGGTTTCCTGCCACTGATGAGGCCCAGCCCCTGTAGGTCCACACACACCCTCAACACAGCCATGGTCCATGCACACTTCTCAACCCCCTGGCGCGTACCCAGTCACCCTACTGCAGAGGCCCCCACCTAACGCCCCCCACAGTTCACCTGGTCCTCACACAGGTCCTGCCCCCCGGAGGCAGACACACTTACCCACTTGTAGAGGACCAAGACACCCAATCAATGCAGGCCCACAAGTAGCCTAAGGGCTTGCTGCTGGGTGGAGCCGGTCCCTAGGGTGGGCTGCCTGCCCTGGCTGAACTGGATTAAATCTGTGCTCTAGTGGGTGTGGCAGACTCCTGGGTTATCAGGCCAGGGGAAGAACCTCAATGGTGCCTCTCAGTGTCTGTGTCAGCACGCCCGTTACTAGGGCACAACAATGGCCCCCACCAGTGTCTCAGTCCCTGGAGAGGTCTCACCTCTTGCCTAGATGCACCCAGAGCCCACCAGGTGAGTCTCTTTTCACCAAAGGACTGTGTAGCTTTCTTTTTGGAGATTTTAGGTTCCTCTCTGAGATGAATGAATTTGTGTGTGCAGCCTTTAAGAGCCGGGTTTTTTCTGCTTCCATTCAATAGCTTCTCTGGGGGTGTCCCCGTTGTAGTTAACAGCCAGCGAAGCCAGATACTAGGACACTAGTCTCAGTTGTGCTGAGTCTGAAGGATGCTTACAGCTGTAACACACCCCCGTTAAGGTCCCCACTTCTCCAGGAGGGCTGTGTACCTTAGGGTGGCTCCCCCCACCCCGGCTGGCTGTAAAGCTCTGCCACACCAAGGTGGCTTTTTTCTCTTCAGAAGGAATTTCTGCCTCTTGTGCCTCAGTCAGGACTGTCCCTTGCTGTGGGGGTTCTTATCCAGTTTTCAGTTCTCTCTCTAGGTTAATTTTTCCAAGAACAGTGGGAACCTGGTTGCGTTTGTGGGAGAAGATGAGTTCAGAGTCTGCCTACACTGCCATCTTGACGAGATCTTTATCTTTTAAAAAAATCAACTCAGTTTCATTGATTTTCTATTGTTCTTTCTATTTCCTATCTTGTTTATTTCTGCCCTACTCTTCATTATTTTCTCCCTTGTACTAACTTTGAGCTTAGTTTATTCTTCTTTTCCTGGGTCCTTGGGGTGTAACAGTTAGCTTGTTTATTCGAGATCTTTCTTCTTTTTTAATATCGGCATTTATCACAGTAAAATTCCATCTTAGTACTGCTTTTGCTGTGTCCCATAACTTCCAGCATATTGTGTTTTCATTTTCACTTGTCTAGAGGTATTTTCTAATTTCCTTTTTGATTTCTTCTCAGCCCTAACAATTGTTCAAGAGTGTTATTTAATTTCTACATATTTGTGAATATTCCTGTTATTTCTGCTACCAATTTCTACCTTCACTCCACTGTGATCAGTAAAGATACTGGGTATGATTTCAATAATTTTAAATTTGTTAAGGCTTGTTTTGTGAACTAACCTATGATTTATCCTGGAGAAAGTTCCATGTGCACTTGAGAAGAATGTGCATTCTGCTGCTGTTGGGTAGAATGTTCTGAATTTGTCTGTTAGGTCCATTTGGTCTATAGTGTTGTCTATGTCCTCTGATTCCTTATTGATCTTCTGTTTGGAAATTCTATCCATTATTTAAAGAGGGATTTTGAAGTCTCCTATTACTACTGTTATTGTTGTCTGTTTCACTCTTCAGTTCTGTCAATGTTTGCTTCACAGGTTTATGTGCTCTGATGTTAGGTACATAAATATTTATAACTGTTATAGCTTCCTGGTGGGTTGACCCTTTCATCACTAAATAATACTCTTCTTTGTCTCTTGTGACAGTTTTGAATCTAAAGTCTATTTTGTCTGATATTAGTATAGCCAGCTTTACTTATGATTAAGTATTATAAGCATTATTAACTGTTGCTCTCTCTTGGTTACCTTTTACTGGCACACTTCATTTAACTGTGCTACACTATATTGCCCTTCACAGGTATTGGCATTTTTTACAAGATCCTTTGCCAGGAAAAAGATGGCAACTTGCTGGATGCTCAGATGGTGGTGAGCATTTTTTAGCAACAAAGTATTTTTTAATTAAGATATGTACATCATTTTCTATGCTTTTTTTTTGCTGAGGAAGATTGGCCCTGAGCTAACATCTGCTGCCAGTCTTCCTCTTTTTTTAACTTTTTTTCTCCCCAAGACCCCAGCACACAGTTGTATATCCTAGCTGTATGTCCTTCTAGTTCTTCTATGTGGGACGCCTCCTCAGCGTGGCTTCATGAGTGGTGCTGGGTCTGCACCCAGGATCCGAACTGGTGAAGCCTGGGCTGCCAAAGCAGAGCACACGAACTTAACCACTATGCCACTGGTCGGCCTTTGTACATTGTTTTTTGAGACATCATGCTATTGCACACTTAACAGAATATAGTGTAGTATAAACATAACTTTTACATGTACTGGGAAACCAAAAAATTCATGTGACTCACTTTATTCAATATTTGCTTTACTGCAGGGGTCTGGAATCAAACCCACAATATCTCCCAGGTATGCCTGCCCATGAGGTACCTTTTTCCATCCATTCCCTTTTCTCAGAGTGAATTCTCGACTCTCCTGTCATATAATGAGACAGCTTCACTCTTGCCATGGCTCCAGTTGGGCTGAATGCACTGGACTTGGGCTTGGCCTACGACTTGCTTTGGCCAATGGCAGATGCCAAGTGAGCTGAGGCTTAAATGTGCTTCTGCAGTCTGCCTGCACCTCACTGCACTGCAACTGTCCTCCACTACAAGAGCATGCCTCAGTCAGCCTTTGCTCCTTCAGAGCAGGCCCTGGAATGAACACAGGCAGGCGCACTGGAGCCCAGCTCACAGCCCACAGGCCAGTTCAGCACACCAGGGCCCTAAGCCTTTCATAAACCACCCAGTCAAGCCCATTCTAAATCAGCCCCATCATAAATCACCTGAAGATCTATTCATGTGCAAATGAATGTGTTGTTTTAGGACACTGAGGTCTGGGGAGGCTTGTGATGCAGTGTTTTTGACAGCAATAGCAGACAGATATAACAATCCATACAGGGGCAAAACTATGAATAAGTATTTCACACAGAAATTTATAAAAAAGTTGCTCAACCTTGTTAGTAATTAGGGAAATAAAGAATGAAACCACAATGAGATACCAATTCATAGCCATTAGAGTAACGAATTTAGAACGCTGACAACAGTAGATATTGGCAAGGAGGTGGAGGAATGGGATCTGGTTCAGCCACAGAAAAACAATTAGGTACAAACTTTAAAGTTGAAGATGTTCCAGCAAATCCTATGACCCCAGGACTCCCGCAATTATACTCTGTTAGGAGACAAGTTCATATTAATGAGGGTAAAAAAAAAGGAAATAATCCAAGTATCTACCAAGAGGAATACGACAAAATAACCTGTGTTATATTCACACAGTATAGCATTGCACAGTGAAAATGAATCAGTTGCAACTGCATATGCAAGAACGTAAATATTAGAAGTAATGTTCCACAAACAAAGCGAGCCAGAAGACTACACTGCATTGTGAAAACACAAAACCAAGCAAAAGCACTCAATATGTGCCTTAGAGATACATTCTTACGTGGCGAATTATTTTGAAGAAGCAAGTAAATGATAAACCTAAAACTCAGCATAGCGGTTGGAGAGGAAAATCAATAGCATCATAATGTTTTCATCCTTAAGCTCGATGTTACTTTATAGGTGCACCTTTTTTCTATTATGCTTCATGGCTGACATATTTTATGTTGTTTCGTATATATAAAATATAGGACTTTTTTACTCATTTGAAATGACGCAGCTTAGTCATCCAATATAAGAAGAGAAAAGCTGACAGAGGTAAAAGTACGGATGCAGTACTTTCTCTTTTTAACAGAACAGTCCATTTTCCATTTCTAAATCCCTTTTCTCAGCAAGACTCCCTGCTTTTTTCCATTATATTTGGAAAAAAACATCTCACTACACCCCTCTGAGCATGTACTGCATGCAGTCGGTAAGAGGCAGATAATCCAGGGGCACGCACTGCTCCTGCCACCCTCGAGACACCACATGCTCCACGCTCAGGGAAGGAGTCCAGGCTGCCGACCGGCCAGGGCAGAGGCTGAAGCCCAGCATTTTTAGCTCCACTGAGTGAAATCTGAGCAGGAACGAAAGACGGGGACACAAATCACAAGTAAGAGAAACTGACTCTGGTTCTCTTAAGCTAAAAAGTATTTGGTGAAAGAATATCCAGGGCTCAGAGACTTAGCATCTACAGTAAGATCAGACGGAAACAAAGAAATGCATACTAAAAATAAATACCCTCTTACACACATGAGTATGGCTGGCAGGTAAGTGTTATCAAGTGTTAGAGAACGCAAAGCATCGGGAACTCTTGCAAATGGCTGAGGTGTAAATTGGTACAATACCAAGTCGCTCTAGGTGCTTCCAAATAGACAGAAAAACTCTAGCACATGTGCAAAAGGGACAGGTCTATTGTGGCATTGTTTGTAATAAGAAAAATTTGGTAATACCCCAAATACCTGTCAATAGGAAAATGGATAAACAAATTGTAATACATTCCAAAATGGAATATTATACAGCATTTAGAATAAATGAACTAGAGTAATATATACTCCATCACAGATAAATCTCTAAAATACATTTGAACAAAAAGATCAAGTTGCAGGATGATGTGTATACCACAGACCATTTATGCAATGTTTGCTTACAAATATAGAAACATCTACTCAAAATATAAAAACATGACTGAGGATGATACAAAGCTACAGCAAAGTAGTTATATCTCAGGAGGATGAAGATAAACAGCTCTGGGGACAGGAGACTTCAACTGTAATTTCAATGCTTTCTTTTAAAAAATGGAGCAAACATGGCAAAACATTGAGATTATTAAATGTGAATGGCCAGTATAGAGTTGTTCATTTTCTTATTCTCTCTTCTTCACTACATATTTGAAATATTTATAATAAAAATTCAACATTCAGGCGTAGTTTTATAGGAGTAATCTTCTATGTTGTCATATTTACTTTTATAAAGGTTTCATTTGCCCAAGAATATTATCACCAAGAAACTAAGTTCTATCTTCCCTCAACATCAGCCATTTGCTCAGAACCTTAAAGGGGTGAGCTGGGACACTGAACAAATCATAAACACCCTCCTCTGCCTGCACCTGCTCCTCCTGTGCGCCAAGCACGTGGTGGCAGCCCGTCAACGGCGCTTTTAGAGTCATCAAACCCCAGGTGACACGGCCACTCAGAACAAAGCGAGGATTTGTCTCACTCCAAAATTTTATACCTTAACTAATGGCTCCATTTCTAAAAACATATCATTGCTGTCCCTGGCTACAAATAGAGGCAAAGCGTGTGTTTAATGCATAGAAGTAATAGTAACATATATTTTTGGTGGTCAGATAGTGGGAAAATGTGTAAGTAAACTGCTCGCCTAAGTTCACGTGGCTAGCTGATAACAGAGCTGGAGCTAGAATTGAAGATTTAGACGACAGAACCCTTCCTATTTTATTGAAGAGGACAGACTACACTCATTACAACAGATTTTCCAGCAAAAGTCACTCTGAAATCTCGCCCAAATTAAATTTTCCTAACATCACACCACTGAGCACGTTCAAATCAATCTCCTTCCAGGAGTATCTGGAATACCTTGGTGCTTGAATCACGACAACTGGTACTGCTGCCTAAAAGGAAACGCCACATTAAGTGACATGAAAATACATTATTTGCAGAAATAAATCAAACTGTTTTGTTACTGGAGCACGTCTCTATTATGAGCATTTCAAGACTCCATTAGAAATTTGTGGAATGTACTAATCAGGATTTTCATCAGGCAAATCAAAAACCAGTACTAGAGTAACTTTCTCCAATGTGATAAGACGAAGGGAAGAAGTCAGACCAGAGCAGACGACAAGAATCCAATCACCGGTTCTGGCTCTGAGCCCCCAGTGTCCTGGCAAGGAGACCGCGCCTCATCCACACCCCCTAGACTGCAGAGCTCTTGTCGAAGAGGTTTGGGGCATGTGCTGTTTTTAACTGAAGTATAACATACACCCAGAAAAGTGCGCAACAGTAAGTGTAGAGATCAATAAATTTTCACACACTCAACACCTGTAACTAGCACCAAACCAAGAAACAGAATATTCCAAACATGTCATCCCTTTCACTCACGACCTCCCCATCAGGGGTAATCGTGATGGTTAGGCCGACTTCTAACACCAGGTTACTCTTGTCTCTCATACTCTACAGAAACAGATGCACACGTGTGCATTGACTCTGTGACTGGTTCCTTTTGCTGACATGATGTTTGTGATAGCCATCTATATTGTTGCACACGGACGCAGACAGGTCACTCTTGTATTGCGGGGTGTGCCACACATACTTGCCTGTCTCATTTCTGATGGACATTTGGGTAATTTCCAGGAATGGGGTATTACAAATAGTGCTACTGGAACTTTCTCCTGCCTCTCTCCTGCTGAAACGTACATTCAGCACATTTCCACCTGGAGTGGCAGCGCTGGGGCGCACAGATGCACATTACTCTCCTATGGCTATTGTAACAAAGCACCACAAACTTGGTTGCTTAAAACAACACAAACTTGTTACCTTACAGTTTTGGAGGTCAAAGTCCTAAATGGGTCCCAGGAGGCTAAAATCAAGGTGTCAAGAGGGCTATGTTCCTTTCAGGAGCTCTAGAGAAGAACCTATTTTCTTGCGTTTTCCAGCTTCTAGGAAGGCTGCCCACATTCCTTGGCTCCAAGCCCCTTCCTCCAACTTCAAAGCAAGCAAGTCTTTCCCACAACACACCACCCTGACACTGATTCTTCTGCCTCCTTCTCCCACAATTCAAGCACCCATGTGATCACATGCGTCCATCTGAGTAATCCAGGATAAATTCCTGATTTTAAGGTGAACTGATTAGCAACCTTAATTCCACCTGCAACTGTAATTCCCCCTTGCCTTGTAACATCTATTTCACAGGCGTTAGGGACTAGGATGTGGACGTCTTTGAGGGTCATTATTCTGCCTCCCATGGTATGCATATATTTTGAAAGTGTTTTTAAAACTTGTAAGTATTACAAACGTTTTATTATGACAATGCAGCAAATTCAAGTTTCTTCCTTTCTATGCAGCAGATCTAGTTTCTTCTGTCAGCCTTGTAATTATTCTTTCCAGGTAGAAAAATCTTTTTTTAGTTTCTAAGCATAAAAAAATTTTTTTAATTGTATTTTTATATATATGCATGTCTATACATATGTGTGCACATGTAATACAGATAAAATTTCATATATACATGTATTTCATATTTATATATATATATATAATTTCCACCATGTGAAAGACAACACACTAGGGGCTACAGAAATACAGAAAATAAGTGACTTCTGGTCAAGATAGCCAATTGAGTAGATGCAGGGGAAAAAAAGAAATATTGGAAAAATATAACAAAAATATTTGTATTACACAGCTGACCTCTGGATTATTAAAAAAGGGACATCCTGGGGCCAGACCAGTGATGTACTGGTTAAGTTCCTGTGCTCCACTTCGGCAGTCCAGGGTTCGCAGGTTCAGATCCCAGGTGCAGACCTAGCACTGCTCATCACCCATGCTGTGGAGGTGCCCCACATACAAAATAGAGCAAGGTTGGCACAGATGCCAGCTTAGGGCCAATCTTCCTCACAAGAAAAAGGGAAATCTTCAGATGCCAGAAACAAAGATAATGCTGAGGAAATTAAATGTGATATATATGTTAGGTGCTTTGCTTTTTATTCCCCCCTTGGATAGGAGCTGACACCATAAGCTGCAAACATGATTTTGAGCTAGAAATTGTCTCTGTCTACACAGCCAAGAACCAAGAAAATGTTGTCCTGTCTTTGATTAAGGACTATCACACCTTTACTCACTGCTTGGGCTATAGCACAGAAGAGATCCACCTTCACTGAGACGTTAGTGGAAAGACAATCACCAAGAAATCAGAAACCCAAACCTGTGCTGCACTTGGGGATGGGGTGCCACTGGCCCCCCAGCAATGCAGAAAGCTCAAGTCAGTGACAGCCAATCACCCCACAGCATCTCCACCACCATGGACACTCAGAACTCATGACACTCCATGATGATGAGGAGCTCCCAGACCAGAGCTACAGAGGAAACCCTTAAGAGTCAGCAAAAGCAAAAAGAAACAAGCAAGTACTCCAGGAGTCTTCACTGCAGAAAAAGCCTAGGAGGACTTAAGAATGTAGAAACTCTTGAAGAAGTAAATGAAAATACAGACTCCTTCAGACAAGAATAAAACATTGTTCAAATAAAGAAAAAGCAAATTTGAAAAGTAAATAGAAAATCTAGAAATGAAATACACAAAGTATGAAAACCTCTGTAGATAAGTTAAATAAGTATACTTTTTAGAAAACTGGTAAACTGGAATCCAGAGCTGAAACAATCACCCAGAATAGAACACAGGAAGAGCAAGTGCTAAAAATTACGAAAGAAGAGACACAGAGCATAACTTAGGAGGCCTCAGCATCTATCTAGCAGGAGACGTAGAAGGAGAAACTAAGGAAAAAAAATTAAAGAGACAAAGTGTTTAAAAAGCAAGATCAAACACAATCTTTGCCCTCCAGGAGCTCACAATCCAGCAGAAAAATAACTGGCCTGTGTCCTCAGAGCTGAAAGTACCATCTGGGGCTCCTGCTCCCGAGGACGGGCTCTTCCAACCGCGAACTCTGCCCTCCTGGCGTGGCAGCAGCTTCTTGCCCTTCAGACCCGACGGACATAATTCTGAAGTTGGGGAGTAACGTTACCCTTCAGACCTGAGAGAGCCAGGACTGAGGTTAGGGATCTATTTCCTTGGATCCAGTTCCAGATTCACTGCTGTAAGTTTTTACTTTCCCCTTTTGTTCAGATAAACCAAATAACTTCTATGTGCTGCAGACCACTGGACTTGTGCTTGTAGTGCCAGCAAGGAGAATCCAGCCCCACACCTTCCTGCTCTGTGCGGCTACTTTTTTTACTTTGGGGAGCTTCGTTCTGAGTCTGCATGCGTAGTTCCACGGTAGGCAGGTAATCCAGAAAGGGCCAGCATAGTAAAATTCACCCTCTTGGCCACAGTAATTGCTTCACCTATATATAACCTAAGAAAAACCAAACAGATTTATTTGATTCTAGGACTCTGGAAACATTGGGCAAAAGAACCTTTCCTTCTGAGATTGTTAAATTAGTAAAAGTAAGTCAGGACCTGCAGAGGCCACCAGTACAAGAGAGCTTCACTAAGACCAAAGCCAGCACAGAAGACAGCAGACTGAGTGTTGAGAGTAACAAGCCTGGATGCAGCCATACCTGATCCAACCACACCAGGAGTTCTTAGTTTTATGAGCTAATAATATCTCTTTTCTGCTTAAGCCAGTTTGAGGTGGATTTCTGTCGCTTACAACTAAGAGTCAAGGCTAATAAAAATCTTAGAAGCAAGGAAGCAGCAGTGGTAAAAGCAACAGCAAGAGGACAGCCACTCTCTAAAGAGTCCGCATTTTAAAACACTACGAAAGATTCGGACTGTCATCCTAGCATTGCTCTAACTCAGGAACCATATCGTACTCTGTGAGCCCAGCCTGGACTCGAGAATGTCTCAGAGCTCTTCCAACCACCTCAAAGACCTCACAAAACTGTAAACGACAACTTCAAAACAAAATGATTTTTAGTTATTTGAAATTTAAGAAGATCTGACATTTAGAGTTTTAGGGAAATTAAGAGATGGCACAAAATAAAGCATCAATTAAAGTTTTTAAAGAGGAGGAATCAATGGTAAGGATAATGGATGGGTTTTGGAAGATGTAGAGGCAAGAGCAGGTGAGATTTTGGCGAAAACAAAGCACCTACCTGTTTATGAACGAGAGATTTGTGTGTAGGGAGAGGACACAGGTGGGGAGGGGAGTGATGCTCACATATGTGTTTACGTAACTTGGGGCATAACTCCAGCTATATAGGAAGAGACTACAACAATCTCCTGGGCAAATCAATGGAAACAAGGTGTCTGTTTCTGTTATCCACTTTCAGAGTCTCTTGTGCCTCTTTCTGTTCCTAGTCACTCAATAATGTGAAAATGATCTTTCCCATAATCCCTGAATATCAAATATTAATGTCAAGCAGTGCACTAAAGTCATTCTTTCTCTCCATTCTGTCTGCCAGAAGACATGTATGTCTGTGGCCAGAAATACAGTACACATCATGTACAGAGTAGCCAGATATTACGTAGTGGCAATATATGCCAATGTATGCCATATCTGATTGATAACAAAACACATTTTGTACGTTATAACACATCTGTAATCAAGACGGTCTTGCGGTGCTGCCGGCCAGGCAGCAGTTCTTAGTAGTCATCACCGCCCGCCCTCGCAGAGATGGGGCTGTGCCTCCTGACGGCTGGACAGAACAACTGGAACCCTTCGATGCTTTGGTCACAAACCATTTGCAGATCATTTGAAGAAGGAACAGATGTCCTAGTTCTTTTCAGATAAGTCATCTGATGACACCATCAAAATGTGCAGAAGATATGCCAACAGCTTGGAGGAAGATCCTGGAGACAATACTGAAACACTCTTTTTAAGACATGATTCAACATTAACCCTCCTGAGGGCACAAAGGCTGAAACCGTGTGAAAACACAGACAACTCATGACTGAGCCAAAAGCCACTCAGGAGAGTTGGACCCTGAAGGTGATCAAGTTTTAGAAAAGCCCAATCCAACTGATTAAGCTACTATTTTCCTTTTTGAAAATGTCTAAGAGTAATAAATAATAAAAACATATGCTTAAGTACGTACAGAACAGTTCTTTCAATACAATATAAATTCTTAGTGATAAGAAAGTATCATATAATTGTTTAATTGGCACTGCGTTTTCTTACTACTGGCCCTTAACAGAGCAGCTTACAATCAACAGCATCTTATGATGGATGAAATGCAGTAGTTCCTGTGGATAGGTCATATACAGCAAATCTACCTTCTAGTTTGTGGGAAGTATGCTTTGTTCTTGGATAAGGAGATTTATTTGTGATTTCCAAAAAGACATGAACTGATGTCCTTACAAAATTGCTCATATAATTTTAACTCTCTATTGACACATATCTTTGTATCTTTGCTCTGCCAAATCTATGCTTGGGGTTAAATAAGATCATTTCATTTATTTCTGAAATGTCCCCTTTGTATATGGCCAAAATCACTGAAAGGAAAATATAATCCCAACAACACTAAAAAAGCATGCCCTAATACTTCTCCTGAACCATTAAGGTTTTACCTTTGTCTCTCCAAAATCTGTCTTTCTAAGGTATCCAGGCTCTCAGAAATAAACTGCTGTCTTGGAGAAAAAAATAAGATGCTCTCACAGCACACTAATTATATGAATATTAAGAGTTTTGTGACTGCTTTAAAATCAATAGAAGCTAACAAACTAAAAATAATGCATGTTTCTTTACTCTAATGAAATACCTTAAAGATCCTCTATCAAATTTGAGTTATTCCTCCAAAGGGCATATGTAGCCATTCTTTAATTCCTAATACTTTTCATTCACTTATTAAATCATATTTAGTAGTTAAAGGCTTGAATTACAGTCATAGGTCACACCTGCAACACCCTGTACTTCTAAAAGCCGTTCAACTTTGCAAATAAACATTTATTGAGGACATCCAAGTGGAAGGAAATAGTTTATGGCAGACCAATACTTCCTTGAATAACATCAAGAAAAGCTAAATAAAATACTAACCTGATAAAAGCATCAGAGACATATGAAAGTAATGAGAACTAGAAAGGCTAAGATCACAAAAAAAAAACGAAAAACAGAGAGGTGAGTTGTTAATCTGCATCAACACTTTGCTGGTTATATTTGCACACGTGAAGGTCCATGATGGAGCTTATGTGACCTTGTGAGGCTACAGGGACTAAATTGGAGAGTTGAAGGCTCTCAACCACATGACTCACTTCATCCTGGAATGTAGTAAGGTGAAAAGGGAAAAAGCCAAGTGATAAGTATCTGTAAGCAACGTAGAGTTTTCTAAAGTCTCACAGAACTGTGAAGGCAACGACCAGAATGAAAGACTCAACAAGGAGAAGAGGTGAACACAACAGACTCTCAGTAAACACCTGGAGGGGTAGACCTAAGGAACAGGAACCAACTGGAGACAGACTGAGACCTACAGAATCTATAACCCAACTTCAACGCAGCTATATTAAGGAGATCAATCTCCAAGTTTTTCTGCCTCGCAAAGGAAAGAGTAAATCTTCTCCAGAGGAACATAATATCAACTTGGAACATTTAGAGCCTCTAAAACTTTTCACACACAATGTCTGGCATTCAATCAAAAATTATTATGCTTGATAAGAGAGAAGATAACTTGGCCAAAAACCACAATAGACCCATAGGTGATACAGACATTGGAGCTAATAGCCAAGGATTTTAAAATAACTATGATAAATACAGTCAAGAAAATTAAGGAGAGGATGTGAAAATCAAAAAGAGAATAGCATCAGATACTTGGCATATATAAAAAGAACCAAATGGAAATTCAAAACCTGAACAACACAATATAAGAAGCCCTCTGAGAGATGGGTTTAACAGCAGACTGATGCTGCAGTAATCGGGATGACAAGACTAAGAAAATAAAATATCCAAACTGAAGCAACAGAGAGGAAGGATGGGAAACACAGAAAAAGGGCATAAAAGATATGCAGTACACAATGAAAAGATGCAAAATGTAAATGGGGTCCCAAAAAGAAAAAGAGTGAGAGAAATAGTAAAAAACAATGTTTGAAGAGAAAATTGTCAAAAATTTCCCCAAACTGATCAAAGACATCAAACTACAGATTCTCAAAGCTCTGTGAATATTTACTAAAGCTGAACAGATGCATATCCTAATAGCTAACAACAACATTCCTAGAACAGAAATGCACACAAATATTAAATAGAGGACATATATGAGAATTTTCATAGTACATTTCTAATAACAAAATGTTCATCAAAAGTAGAATGGATAAATTACGGTACAGTCATCCAATAGAATGAAAAAGCAGCATGCAGCAATGAGAATGACCCAACTGTAACTATGCGCATTGATGTGGGTGAATCCCACACACATGTTGACCGAATAGAGACAGAAACAGGAACACATACCAAACAACCAAGAATAGGCAAACTAACCTACAGCCCTGGAAGTCAACATAGTTGTTACTTTTGGAAGATAATGTCTAGAAGGAGATATAAGAAAGAGCTTCTGAGGTGTGGGTAATGTTCTGTTTCTTAATAGCATTGCTAGATACACAGCTGTGTTTACTTTGTGAAAACTCATTAAACTGAACACTTACATTGTATGCACTTTTATGTATATATGCTGAAATTTGGTAAACAGTTTATTTAAATAAAACAAGCTCTCTGAGCTCTAAATAAGATGAATATTAATCAATCCACATCTAGGCACATCATAATAAGAGCGCTAATATAATAAAGAGAAAGAGAAAAATCTTAAAAGTAGCCAAGGGAAAGGGAGAGAAATTACTGGCAAAGAGCAACAATAAGACAGAAAGCTGACTTCCAACAAGAACAATGAAAGCCAGAAGACAATGGAATGACAACATTAAAATGCTAAAAGAGGAGCCAGCCCCATGTTCCACGGTTCGAATCCTGGGAGCAGACCTAGCACTGCTTGTCAAGTCAAGCTGTGGTGGCGTCCCACATAAAACAGAGGAAGACTGGCACAGATGTTAGCTCAGCAACAATCTTCCTCACCAAACATACAAAAAATGCTAAAAGAAAGTAAGTGTCAACCAAAAATTCTATACCAGTGGAAATATTCTTCAAAAGCAAAGACAAAACAAAGATGTTTTTGGACCCATAAAAAATGAGAGACTACACTGACAGCAGAACCATACTAAAAGAATTGGGAGGAGAAGGAGAGGAGGAAAAGGAGGAAGAGAATTCTTCACGTTGAAGAAAAACGATCCCTAACAGAACACAGACATGAAAAATAAAGGTAAAGGTAAGAATGTGGGTAAATATAAATGAATACTGATTAATAATAACATTAAGGTCTTCTGAGTCTTATACATGTCTAGAATTAACATGTATATCAACAGTAACATACAAGGTGGGGGGGCAAGTGGAATTAACGTTTTCTAAGAAAGAGGAAGGAAAGTGAACTAAGTAATAAATTGTTTTACACTGTAATAAAGTAAGGATACAGATTTGTAATCCCTAAGGTAACCACTAAAAGTTTGCTAATAAAAGTAGAGATAAGTGTCAGGTCAAAAGAGTGTGTAAAATAGAATACAAATAGTAGGTGATAGATATGAATGCTGGTCATTAATTACATTACATGAAAATGGGCCAAATACTCCAGTTGAAAACTAAGATTATCAGAGTGCATTTTAGAAAACTAAACACTGAACCCATTTATATGCTGCATACAAAAGAAACACCTTAAATACAAGGCCAAACAAGAGTTTTTTTTAAAAAAGTTGTTTTAACATAAAAAGACATACCGTGTGAACACTTATGAAAAAAAAGAAAAACTGGGGCCAGCCTGGTGGCTCAGCAGTTAAGTGTACACGTTCCACTTCAGCGGCCCAGGGTTTGCTGGTTCAGATCCCGGGTGTGGACATGGCACTCCTTGACAAGCCATGCTGTGGTAGGCATCCCACACAGAAAGTAGAGGAAGATGGGCATGGATGTTAGCTCAGGGCCAGTCTTCCTCAGCAAAAAGAGGAGGATTGGCAGCACATGTTAGCTCAGGACTAATCTTCCTCAAAAAACACTGATGAAGCTACGCTAATATAAGACAAAGTAGACTTTAAGGCAAGAAGCATTACCAGAGATTTAAAAAAGGACATTCATAATTATAAAGGCATCAATCCATTAGGAAGAAATAACTGTAAATTGGTGCGTACTCAATAACAGAGCTTCAAAATATGTAAAGCAAAAGTTGAGAACTAAAAGAAGAAACAGACAAATTCAAAACCATGTTGGAGCCTTAACCACACCACACTCGACAGTTATAGAACAATCAGAAACCCCAATCCTCCCCAAAGAATCAAATCATTAGGGCTACAGAAGATCTGAACACAATCAACAAATTTGACCACATATGGAACACTGCACCAACAAAGACAACAGACAACTTCATTGTAAATGCACACAGAACATTCACCACAGCTGACCACATGCTGAGTCATAAAGCAAACTTCAAGTAATCATAACCATTCAGAATATATTCTCTGAACACAAGGGAATTAAGTAATAAATCAATAAGAAATATTTAACTAGAGGATCTTCGACTGCCCGGAAATTGAACAATACACTTCAGATAATCCACTGAATAAAGAATAAATCACATCAGAAATTTGAAAATATGTTTGAATGATAATTAAGATACGATATCTGAGAATTTGTGAGAGGTGCCTATAACAGGTGTTTACAATGAAATTATAGCCTCAAATGAGTTACAAAGAAGCTAGAAAAAGAACAGAAAATCAAATCCAAAGAAAGCAGAAGGAAGGAAAATTTTTAAAAAGAACAAAATCAGTGAAATAGAAATCAAATGTACAATAGAGAAACTCAACAAAGGCAAAAGTTTAATCTTTGAAAAGATTAATAAAATTGATAAACTCGCAGCAAGACTGATAAAGAAAAAAAATTAGAAAATACAAATTGACAATATCAAGTGGGATAAGGAGAAAATAGCTATAGATCTTACGGATGTTAACAAGATAATAAAAACATCTCACAAATAACTTTTCACTAATAAATTTGATGATTTAAATGAAAAGTACAAATTTCTTAAGAACAAAACATATTCAGCTAAATCAAGAAAGAATTAAAAATCTGAATCCTACTTTGTCTATGAAAGAAAATGAATCCCTTATTGAAACCTTCCTTCAAAGGAAACTCCAAGCCCAGACAGTCTCACTAGTGAATTCTTCCAAACATTTAAGGGGGAAATAACAGAAAGTTCACATTAAACTCTGCCAGGGAAAAGAAAAGAATTAACCTTCTCAATCTATTTTCCGAGATCAAGATAACAATAGCATCAAAACTTGACAAAGACATTGTAAGAAAAGAAAATTACAGACCAATCTTTCATGAACGTGAATGCAAAAGTCCTTTTTAAAAGGGAGAGGAAATCATATGATTGCAACAGAAAGAAAAAAAAAGCAACTGACATCATTCAACACCAATCTGTGATTTAAAAAGGAAAAAACTTACCAAACTAGGAATCGAAGGGACCTGTCTAATTCTGATAAAGGTCATCTCCAATGAGCCTTGAGCAAACAGCATACTTGACGGTGAATTACTGAAAGCTTTTCTCCTGAGATGGCAAAGAAGACAAAGATGCCCACTATCATTTCTATCAAGGTTATACCAGATGTCCTAACCAGTGCGATGATGCAAGAAAACGAAATAAAAAGCATAAGGACTGAACAGAAAGAAGCTCTCATTATTTCCAGGCGATATACTTCTGAACACAAAAAATCCAAGAGAAGCAATTAACTACTAGAAAGAAGTGAATTTACCAAGATTGCTGCGCACAGGTCAATGTAAAAAATAATTTCATTTCTATAAATAAGTAATAAAAATTCTTAAATAAAATTTTAAACAGTCATTTACAGTGGCATTAATTAATATTAAAGATTTAATACCAAATCTGACAAAAGATGAATGAGACCCCTACGCTGAAAACCATAAAACATTATTGAGAAAAATTTTAAAGCATGCAATTAAATGAAAAAATATACCACATACATGGTTTGGAAAGTTCAATATTTCAAAGATGACAATTCTTCCCAAAGTGATCTATGGATTCAATACAATCTAATAAAAATCCTAACGTGTATGGTTTCTTTTTACAAAATTGATAAACTGATTCTAACATTTATATGGAAATGCAAAGGGCTCAGAATAAGAACAAATCTAGATGGTTTGCACTATCAGATATCAAGACATTATAAAGCTACAGGGGACAATATGGCAGCCAACACCAACAGCAAGATAAACAGGCACCCCAGAACAGATAAGAGAATTCAGAAATAGACATGATTTATGACAAAGGGGACACAATTTGAAGTAAGGTACTGCAATAGAGTGTGCAATAGGAAAACCATGGTCTCGATCACCAGATATCTACATGGTATAAAAAAGAATCTTGCTCTCTACCAGACCTATACACCAAAAGGAACTCCAGAGTATTGTAGATCTTAAAATAATTAAGATTTTAGAAAAAAAAAAAAAAACTGGCAAATACCCTCATGACTTTAGGTAAAGATTTTTTTTTTTTAAAGATTTTACTTTTCCTTTTTCTCCCCAAAGCCCCCCAGTACATAGTTGTAGATTTTTAGTTGTGGGTCCTTCTAGTTGTGCCATGTGGGATGCCGCCTCCGTATGGCCTGACCAGCAGTGCCATGTCCACACCCAGGATCCCAATCAGTGGAACCCTGGGCTGCCGAAGCCGAGCACTCAGAATTAACCACTCAGCCACGGAGCTGGCCCCTAGGTAAAGATTTTTTAAAAGCTCACAAAAAGGTACCAACCGTAAAGGAAAAAAGGACATACACTAGATTTCATTAAAATTAAGAACACGTGTTCATTAAAAGGCCCCATTACGAAGGCAATCCAAAGAACAGGAGAAGATATCTGCACTACACATGTCAAACTGAGGCCTCATTGAGAAAATCTCAAGAATCCCCACAAATCAGTGAGATGATGGCAGACAATCAGTAGAAAAATGGCCTAATACACTGAATGAGCGTTTCACAAAAGAAGATGCGCAAGTGGCCAGTAAACATTTGAAAAGATGCTTAACCTCAGTAGTGTCAGGGAAATTCAAATTAAAATCAGAGTGCTTATACAGCCACCAAAATGGTTAAAATGAACAAGAAAGGAACAGCAATGCTAGACAAGACGTGCAGCAACTAGAACTCTCACCTCCCACCAGCAGGCACGCAAATTAGTATCACCACCTTAGAAAACCAGCTGCAAGTAACAACTAAGACTGAACGTAGACATTTCCTGGGACCTAGCAATTCTATGCCTAGGTATATACATCCAAAAAAAATGAAGATATTCACCCAAGGACAAGTACAAGAACGTCCACAGCAGCACTATTCCTGATATCTCCAATGGGAAATAATCAAAATGTCCATTTATAGGAGAACAAATAAATTGTAGTATATTCATACAATAGAATATTACATAATTTTTTAAAAACTACCGCTATATAGAATAACATGGATAAATCTCACAGACAATATGCTAAGCAAAAGAATCCAGACATGAAATAATACATAGTCTGATTTGACAGATATAAACTCAATAACCGGCAAAACTAACCTATGGAAAGCAATCATCATCAGTGAGGTGGGGCCCTGGGGGAGTGACCAGGAGGGCAAGCCGGGGGCTTCCAGGGTCCCGGTAAGGTTATTTCTTGATCTGGGTGCTGGTGTTCATAATGTGCTCACTTTATAAAAATCTATGGAGCTGTATTCTTATGATACACATACTTTTTTGTGCATTTTATAGTTCAATAAAAATGCTTAAAGTGTATTCATTCAAAAAACGGTCCTGGGAAAACCAGATATCCACACCCAAAAGAATAAAGTTGGCCCCTTACCTTATGCTATATACAAAAATTAGCTCAAAATGGATCAAAGACCTTTATATAACAACTAAAACTATAAAACTCTATAGGTGAAAAGACTCATGACACTGGATTGGCAACAACGAATAGAAAAAGTAGATAAACTGGACCTCATCAAAGGTGAAAATTTTTGTGCATCAAAAGATACTATCAAGAGAATGAAAAGACAACCTGTGGAATGGGAGAAATATTTACAGATCATATCAAATAAGCGATTAATATCCAGAATATATACAGAATTCACAAAACTCATCAATAAAAAATTTTTAATGGGCAAAGGACCTGAATAGATATTTCTCCAAAGAATATATACTAATGGCCAATAAGCATATCAGAAGATGTCCAATATCACTCATCATTAGGAAAATACAATCAGAACCACAATAAGATACCACTTCATATCCTGTAGCATGGCTATTATTAAAAAAATACAGAACAGAGTGAGTGTTGGCAAGGATGTGGAGAAATTGGAACCCTTGTACATCGCTGGTGGGAATGTAACTGTGGAAAATAGTATGATGGCTCCTCAGACACCTAAATGTAGAATGACCTGATGACCTAGCAATTCCACTTCTAGGTATATACCCAAAAGAAACGAAAACAGAGACTCAAACAGAAATTTGTGCACCAGTGTTCACAGCAATCCTATTATTCACAATAGCTGTAAGATGGAAACAACTCAAAGGTCCACTGACAAACAAACATAAACAAATTCAGTGTTAAAAAAGGAATGAAATTCTGGCACATGCTACAACACGGATGAACCTTGAAAACATTATGGTAAGTGAAATAAACCAGATACCCAAGGACAAATACCATATGATACCCCTTAAATGAGGTACCTAGAACTGCCAAATTTATAGAAACCGAAAGTAAAATGGTGGTTGCCAGGGGCTGGAGGAGGAAGTAACGAGGAGCTGCTAATGGGTGCAGTGCTTCAGACTGAGATGATGAGAAAGTTCTGGAGTGCTGCTGGTTGCACAACAAAGTAAATGCACTTAATGCCACTGAATTATACACTTAAAACTACTTAAATGGTTAATTTTATGCTATGTACATTTTACCACAATTTTCAAAAGTTGTTTTTTTAAAAAACAAAAGTTTGTTGAGCATTTATTATTTTCCAGTCACTGTACTAACTGCTAGTACTATAAGTGAATTTTTAAGTGGACCTATAATATCCTACCTCTCTCCCCTCCCATTCCTCATAATTACTCAAAAGTGGTCATTCTAAGCATTCTCTTCCAAATCTCTTAAAATCTGGAGCACCTACCCACTTACAGCTCAGAACCGAAGACCCCAACACATCATGACCCTTCCCCTTCTAAGGAGTTCTGTCGTCTTATCTAAATCCAATGTGCACAACCTTCTAAGTCAAGTCTTTTGGCTCAGTTTCTATCTATTACTTAACGTATTCACTTGGAACAGCCCATTCCACAAGGAGCACTCAATAAATTTTAAGTATTATTATTCATTCAAAATTTGTTGAGAATCTATTATGATAAAAAGGAGAAAGTAAATAATTTCACACTAGCTAAGAAAAAATTCATATTACATGCTCTAGCTTCTTATATGGAAAAATATTAAAAAAGTGGTTAATAAAATTAATATGAATTCTATTGCAACCATTTGTCACAGGTAGCTGTCTAGCATCTAGGTAATTTCACACATTGTGAGCCTTGCCTTCTCCAAAGCAGAGGCCAGAAAACCTTGAAATACAGACTCCCTTGAAAGGAGAATACAGGCAGTGACCTTGCTTCTGCTGGTGAAATGCACCAGGAAGCTATATTATGGACGACAAAATTTCTCCATCTGTTTACTTCCCTTCCTATGTGCTTAAGACTTAAAGAAAAGGAGATATCGTTGCTAGCCTTAAAGCTGGAAGCCTTAAAACAGACTTCTTTCAGGTACTTTAAACTGTCAAAAATATTTTCCTTCTTAGGTTTCATTTTCTCCTAAATTGTTCTTCATATCTTCCTAAAGGGTAGTCAAGTATCATACAGAGTTTATAAATTCGTTTTTTTTTCCCCTGAGGAAGACTTTTTTTGCTTGGTCCCTCTTTTTTTGCTTTTCACCCTGAGCTAGCATCTGTGCCAGTCGTCCTCTACGTTGTATGTGGGTCACCATCACAGCTTGGCTGATTAGTGGAGTCGGTCCCCGCCTGGGATCTCAGCCCGTGAACCCAGGCCACTGAAGGGGAGCTCGCCGAACTTTAACCACTATGCCATGGGGCCAGCCCTATGAATTCTTATTTTAAAAGCTAAAATCCTCTTGTGACCTTCTAGAATAAACTGAATGAACAAAATCACAGTTTATCAATAACCTGAACTAAAACATACATAAATTATAACCTGCTACAAATACAACTTAATGCAGTATCTTTTTAAATGGGCACATTCTGTTTCATAAGCTTTCCATGTATTTCACCTCTAATAGACACATACTTGAAAAATTAGGATGGAAAATATACTGGCTTGCCAGTGACATAACTCACATTATTATACAAATCTATACAACTGGGGTCGGCCCGGTGGCACAGCAGTTAAGTTCCCACGTTCCACTTCAGCAGCTCCGGGTTCAGCAGTTCGGATCCCAGGTGTGGACATGGCACCACTTGTCAAGCCATGCTGTGGCAGGTGCCCCACATATAGAGCAGAGGAAGATAGGCACGGATGTTAGCTCAGGGCCAGTGTTCCTCAGCAAAAAGAGAAGGATGGGTGGCAGATGTTAGCTCAGGGCTAATCTTCCTAAAAAAAAAAAAAAAGATTAAAAAAAAATCTACAGAACTGACTGCTCATGAGGTAGCTCTAAAACCTCAGCTTTCAAAAGACCACAATTAAAGCAAAAAAGCTATGCATATTTGTTTGTGTAATCACATATGTATTCTACTCACTACTTTCAATAAGCAATCTGACTACAGAATTTTGATATGCACGATAAGGCAAGAATTTATGGACTTCAGTTAAGCAGATGTGATGAAATAAAAGGTACAAAAATGAGTGACATGGTTTTTGAAATGAATTCTCTCAAGAACACACTAAGCAAATTTCTCAAAAGGTTTTCAATAAATTAACTCTTTATTCACTAAAATGTTTTCAATAGCATGAGGAGAGGGCAAGGATATTTGTGGGGGGTTTTCTTTAAGCCTGGATGCCAAAGTGCAGGATAGTACCTGATCTCTTCCCATTCTGTCTACAGAGCCCCTGAGGGCCCCAAGGGAAACACGCGGCTGCTGTGAAGAAGCTCGCCAGCGGGAAGGAACCACCGGCCAGAAACACCATCTGAACATAAACGGGAAATGGCATAGTTCTAAAGAATTAGGATTTGATTACATCCAAGAACATAGGGCTGGCTTCAATAAATCAACCTCAATGACTTAAAAATCTATCAACTGTATGCACGTCAACCTCCTGCGATACTGAAACTCCATTAACTTACATCATTTACAACTAAACAGTGAGCTAGGTAAAGATAAACCTTATCATCCCCATCTTATCCTAATTTAAATTATTTTCCTTGATTCAAATTTACGAAGGTCACAGTAGTGAGAGCTCACTCTGGTACTCTGCATATGCAAAATGATAATTCACCAGCGTTTGTCTGATTCACACACCTCCCCCCCAACCCCAGCCCCCGGGGCTGGCCGCTCCCATTTCTGTGGGCCCACAATCAAAGGCGGCAGGAGGTAGCAGCGGGCCAGGGATCTCCAGGCTCCTCCATTGCTCACAGCCTTCAAAGGCCTGAACCTCCATTCTTTCCACCCTCCTGCCTTCTGCCCCAACCTCTCCTTCAAGTTACTAATGAAACCCACGAAAATCATCTGGACTTTCTCTCTCTACACATTTTAAATCCAAATTAGCTCTGTGTTTGCACATGGCCTGGTGCAAGAAGACATTAACACTCCAGAGAAGGCCTTGGGGAAGCAGAGGTCACTGCTCCCGCTCACGAGGAAGCCTGGGGCCAACCTCAGAGAGGAGATGGGAATCAGCATAATACAGACCAGCATTCTTCCAAACCCTACAGGCACTACAACTTAAATATCCGTGTGCACATCCTCATCTACGGCTATCTTTTCTGATTTTCTAGATCCAGCTAAACATATCTGACTTTGCTGTACTTCATTCAAAGCACTGACACCTGAGCAAATTAGCTCCCACTTTGAAACTTCATTTTAGCTTGCTTAAGTCTATCCCCCAAAAAATGTAATTAAAAATCCCATTTATCTTAAATAGAAAGACTGCAGTATGTAACACTACCTTATATTTTGTTACTTTCTTATCAAACCTTGGAACATTATGTGAAATTTCTAAGTCTGTACTGAGTGGAACTTTATAAAAGAAAATTTCACAATATGTAAAAGCACTAAACAAAAACTACTGAACAGTGAGATAATTAGTACCTTCTTTCCATTCTGCAGCTCCTTTAACTGTGGTATCTCTTCCCCCACCACCCTCAACCAACGAACTATTCTAATTCCAGGTAGTGAAGATTTGAGGAGAAAAAGAGCTTGCTCTTCCTCTTAATATGGATGCAGGAGTCCCTGCACCTGCCGGCTGCCTGATGTTAAACCGCCCGTATCAAAATGCTCCATACACAGACGCAATTGTGACAACTCCCTTCAACTCCTGGGCTCCAATTATCACAGTCAGATCTTCTGAAAAATCATTAGAGAAAGTCAAACCACACACCTAAAGGACAGAGACCAGCAGGATTTCCTGGTCACCTGATGGATAAATCGTTGCCCAAGCATTAGGGATTACGTAAAATGCATAAATTACGATCCAACCATCAAAATGGACTCGCTAGCGCATGCGTCCATTACCACGCTGCCTTTGTCTAGTGCCTGCAAGATCAGAACACAATAGCTCACTGTTCTCTTGCAGCTCACACGGACACAAAACCATAGCCACTAAAAGATCTCCTCGAGTGAACCGTGGACAGATAAAGACAGAGCAGCGCACGCTTCACGCAAGGCGTTTGCCCTCTTCCACAGTCTTAGCCCCATCGAGGGAGAGAACTAACCTCACTAAAATTATGCAGCTTTACGCCAGGTATTTCCCTGCTCTGGAGTTTATGGCCCCATTTGTAAAATAAACGCGGTAGACTACCCTAGAAGATGATCTTTAAGACCTTTTCTAGGTCTAATGGACACTTCTGTCACCCTGTTTTGAACTGTCTTTAACCTTCCGCCCCGGTCACTTGTGGGAAACCAGGTCCGCAGCTGCCGATGCTCTGAGGCGTGCGCGCCCTGAGGCCGTGGGACCGTGGGACCGTGGGACCGACAAGCGCGCGGCCGCCGAGGGGCCAGCGCCGCTCCTGCCGCTCCGCCCGCGCTCCGTGCTCCCCAGCTGCTCAACGCTGTCCTCTCCGCAGGACGCTCAACTCTCTGAGTTTTCTTCTTGTTTTCTACAAAATGGAAATGATTCTTTATCTACCACTGTCAGAGAAAAATGGAAGAATCAAGTGAGATATAAATCGACCATAATCTGTCATCTCTAAGACTTACTAACATTTATTGAGCGCTTACTAATTGTAAAGAATTTTACAAAATGTTTTAGAGACATTATAGAATCTTCAGGATCCCTCTTTTATACAGACGGGGAAACTGAGTCTAAGTAACTTGCCCAAGGTTATCTAACCAGTATGGAAAGTGAAGTCCCCAAAGGCCCCCAGTTAGCCCGCCTACCTCATGACCACACCAGGCTGAGAAACGCCGAATACTAAAGTGCTCCTCTCGATGAGTGTTAACACAGTAAAAGTAGGGAGGGCTGCAATTGAAAGAAATGTTTTAATTTTCATCCGAATTTATTTCTAACCTTAGTTGAAAATAGATTTTTTTTCCTCAGACCGCCTATTAAATAAATTTGTGTTTGATGGAAACACAGTTTATGAAGTACTGATCCAAATCAATCCAACGTTCTCACTTTACAGAAAGAGAAACTGAAGCCCAAACAAATCAGAGACAAGGTCACATAGCTTGCTGCCGGCAGGCTCTGGGCCAGAACACTCCACACCCCCCGCCACTCCACTGGTTCCTGCACCCCGCCCCACTGCCAAGGTAAGAATCCCCTTTAAAAAGGTAAGACATTAAAATACTACCATATTTCCAAAGCAGATTTCTCGAAAACCAGCAAAGTTCTAGAGCACAATATCAAAAGATTTACCCAAACAGGAAGAAAGTTATAGCAAAAGTCAAGGTCTCATGGATAAGACGGTGACCACAGGTTCCATCAGGCAGCGACTTCGTTTCCCCACCCATCTGCCTGCAGTCTTCAAGGCAAATCCAAGACCTCAGAAGGGCTTACCTGCTTGAGCTCCAAAAAGCCTTGCATAGTTTAAACTCAGTTTCTATACCCACCAAACTCACTTTTCAAATCCTCCGAGTGACCCTTCTCCACAGAAAGCAGATCAGAGGACAGTCCTTAGGGAAGTCAGGCGGCCGGAGGAGAGAGGGGCACACTGCAGTGCGCTCCTGGTGGTTTCTGCTAGGAGAGCCTTTGTACAAAAGCACAAGAGGCAAAATGATATTGAACTGAATGAGCTAAATAGCAACTTTCATTTCTAGGCTGTTAAATATTCAAGTTGACAGTCCTGGCAGCACTTCAGGTTATGAAAATGCCTTGCAAAGTAAAGCTTTTTGGTGTTTCTGTATTTACTGATTAAAATCTAACATTTCCATTTTCTGCCAGCTGGCTTCACAGCCGTCCTACAACATAAGAAGCTTCTTTAATCAGTTATTTAAGACATTCTGAAATTGTTTTAAAATATAAAACTGTAATTTCCATAATTCTCAGGTCGACATTTAATGATACATCATAACCTCAAGCAACTCCTTATATTCCTGAGCAAATAATTTTCTAAATACAATACTTTTTCGCTAAACATTTTTTTCATTTGTACATATATAACCCTTCAAAAGGAGAGGGTTACACCATGACATATATTTCTTTAAATTGTATTTACAAAGCATTCTAAATAAATTGTTTGTCCTGGGGAATTCTGAGGGGAATCTTAGAATGAATCAATTTTAATCTCAGAGAACATTCCAGAGAGTAGGAGAGAATGAGCCTCCCACACTGTGTGGAGGCACCGGATGACCAAGGCAGATGCTTCTAAGGAAGACAGCTTGAGGGTGCTGGACACATTTAGTGTCCAGTCACAGACTGGCCTTCTCGCATCCCGCTCTCCATGCGCGTCCACGTTTGTGGCAAACAGAATGCAGCAACACAACAACTTAAAGGGGAGTAGGAACTGGGAATCATGGACTTTCCTTTTCTCCTCTTTGCGTTTCGTAATTACTTAAGTATGAGTTGACAATTCAGAGCTACCACGTGACATACTAATAACAAGTTGGCAAGCAAAAGGTAATTCTGTCTCATAAATATAATACTTCATATAGAAAGAGAACTCTCTAGGGAGAACGTTAAGAAAGCCAGAGGAGACAGGAGATTAACTCAGTCACTCCTCCAGAGATTATCATTTTTCTAGGATCTTATACATCAAAATTCAAAAACTTTACAGAAGCTAATAAATTCTGAAAGATTTATGACTTTAATGTTATAAAGAAGTAAACTGAGAAACCCAAGACTGAGTAAAAAGAATCACATTAGACTACAAGATAGTGATTAAATAATAATACCTTAATGTGTATATGTGTGTGTGGTTAATCTGCTTTCATATACATTAGCTGATTTGATGCTCTCAAAGGTGACACTGGGTGGGTCGATGGGCTAATGAAGATGATGATAACAACACCAGCAGTCATAAAAACAGCAGCAGCAGCAATAGCAACAACCCTTATTGATCTTTTAACCATGTCCTGCAATATGTTAAGCATATGACATCAATGAGGACACTGAGATTCACATCGCTATTAAGAGAAATGCTCAGGCCACTGTAGCTCAAAACAGCAGAGCCAAGACTCAAACACAGATCTCACACTAAATGCAGTCCTCTTTCCAGCATCAGTCTGCCAGACTCTCCTCCCAGCATTCCCTTTTGAGGAACTGCCCCATCTTCCCTACCCTCACCATCCATATTTCTACACCGGCAGCTGCTCGGGTGTGACCACATGATCTTAGCCCCTGGCAACAACTGTTAGGTCCAGGGGTGGCTTTCAGACCCAATCTAGACAAGTCAGATTCCTTCCCAAAAATCTGTAACTGGAACTAAGGCAGATCAGATTAATCTTTCTGGGTAGCAGGAATGCAACATGCAGACTGGGCCTTGTTGGCAAGACCTATTTTCATCTGTGGAAATGGAGCACAGCAGGCTGCAGTGAGAAAGGAGAAGGAGGGAGCTATGCAACAAGACGCGGAAGCAGAGTACTCCTCTGCGTGCCAGTCCCGGGTCCTGTTCCCGGATTCCGCGGACACCGCGGGAGCCTCTCAGCACAGAGCCCCTGGCCCCTTCGGCTACTCTAGTTGGGTCTGTTTCAAGCAACCAAAGGGCCTAAGTACTAGAAAATAAACCGTGTGACGGGTGCCAAGCCTGCGCTGCGAGGCCTCCCAGAGACTGCTCCCTCCCGCCTGCTCGGCACCTTTCTCTCCTCCTGTACCAGCGCCCTCTCTGCTGCAAGATCTGCCGCTGATGCGGTTCTGGTGGGGGACTCTCGCCCAAGCCCGGCGGCGCTTCGTCAATATGATCTACAGACTCCGCAGCACCCCTGGGAAGTATCATTGGAACTATTTTAAAAAGGAGGATCAGAGAAATTCAGTCTCTTTCGCCAGATCACACCACCAATAAACAATACCGCCAGGATTTGAACCCAAGTATCTCCGACTTTAAAATATGTGCTTTTTCAATACACCACTTTCCCCACCTTGTGTCAACCTACAAAGCAAATTCGCCAGTTATTTCACCCTCAAAACAAGCTTGAGAACAGCCAAAAGAACTGCAATTTGGAACGTCCATGCTGCGGGGAACCAGAAGCAAAACCAGAGAGCAAAGCAGCGAGCTGCTTCGGCAAGAGACAGGGGAGCGGGAGGGGCTGGCCGCAGGAGGCCCGGGGAGGAGCAGGTCGCCCCGAGGCGCCTCGCTGGCTGGGCCGCAGCAGGTGGGGGGAACCTTCCTTCAGCAGTAAAGCCGCGGTGCTTCCGCGGGGCAGCGTCCTCGGCTCCGTGGGCAGCACCTGGCCACGTGTGACGGGGGTGAGAGCGCCCCTACAGGCCTTCCCGCTCCAATTTAGCTGAGATTGCACTCATTCATTTCGCAATTGCGACCTCTAACACCTTAGTCTCAATTTCTGAACAAAATTTACTGACAAACTGTCTGTGCATGGTCTTGGAAAGTAATGGGAAAAGAAAAGCAATATAATATCCAGGGAAACAAATGCAATTTTTTATTAAAAATGTTAAATCACAATTGCCAAGTCAGTCTGGCTTTTTGGGGCAGGAGGCAGGTGGGGAAAGTGGGTGTGTGTGTTTTATACACTGAAGCCCAATGAAAGCGTTTGTCTACTGTGAACCACAGCAGAATAACCTCTGTCCTAAAACACTTTTCCATGATTCCTGTGAAAATGAAGACGCTGTCTTCTTACAGAGATAATAGAACAAATACCAGGGACATAGCCAAATGCTACACACAGCTATTTTATCCCTAGTGGAAAAAATAAATCAGAGAAAAATCACCAAATACATTCAACTCTCCGCTTTTCAGTTGGTAAACTGTGGCAGTTAACAGCTAGTGAACTTAATACTGTGTTTAACGCTGCAAACCTTTCTTTAAACAGTCTCACAGGGAAAACCAGGAACATAAGGTCCAAAGCAGGCCCTGTGCACTCAGTCCCTGCACCCACACTCACACCCAGGCCACGCAGCAGCACTCCGTGTACCTCCAGGAACCTCCCATCTTCTCAGACTACCTCCACACTGCAATTGTAAGAAAGTCAACATCAGGACAAGTATACTCAATTGAGTACATCATTCCAAAGAAACTGAAAGTCTGATGTGAAAAGTTACAAAAATAAAGAAAACGGTGGTTACTACCTAGCATAACCATTCAGCCACTTTTAAAAACCCAGATGTAACAATAAAAATAGTAACATCTCGGGCCAGCCCATTGGTGTGGTGGTGAAGTTCCTGCCCTCCGCTTTGGCAGCCTGGGGTTTGTGGGTTTGGATCCCGGGCAAAGAACTACACACTGCTCATCAAGCCATGCTGTGGTGGTGTCCCACATATAAAATAGTGGAAAATTGGCACAGATGTTAGCTCAGGGACAATCTTCCTCACTAAAAAAAAAAAAAAAAAAAACCAGAAACAAAAAATAGTAACAGCTAACTTGCTGGATGCTTCCTATATGCCAAGCCATCAAATACTTTACATAAATTATTTCACTAAGGCCTCACCATAATTCCAGGAAGCAGTGCCCTTACTATTGCCATACTACAGATGAACACATTGAGACTTAGGGAGATTAAGAAACTTGCCCAAGGTCACAAAGCCAGTGAGTGGAGAAGCCTAGTTCTGAACGCAGGCCGTCTCAATCTGGCATTCCCACATTCACCTAACCGCTATGCTGCACTGAGTCATACTGCAAAATACAGACAGCCAGTTTCAAAAGCTGGACGTGTTTAATCCCATGACTACTAACAGCAGTAAAGCTCACTCCAGGAAGTTTAGACGACTTCTCACTGTCGCCACACTCCCTGAGCCTCTAATGTTTGAAGAAAGAAGGAAGAAAAAAAGGAAACCTTTGAAATGTTACAGCAACATCTTAAAGCAGGGATTCTCAAAGTGTAGTCTGAGGGTGCTTGGGGGTCTCCGTGACACTTTCGGGGGCTCCTCTTTTCCACCCTTGTCATCTGTGCACAGGTGTATTTTCTTCATATACTTCAACCAGCGCAACACGTCACAACGGACTGAAGGCGGAAGCAGATGTGCGAATTCAGCTATCTTCTATCAAGCCAGACACTCAAAGATATTTGCAAAACGTAAAACAATGCCGGTAAATGTTTTTGTTTTAGAAAATAGTTATTTTTCATAAAAATATTATTTGTTAACAAGTTTGTTATTTTTAAATAACAAGTTTTAATTTTTTTCATTCTAATGCAATAAATATTGATACATGAAACACACATAATAATAAAAGCACTTTTGGGGTCTTCAGGAATTTTTGAGTGTATAATAGGGTCCTGAGACCAGAAAGTGTAAGAACTTCCGTCTTAAAATATACTAATTAAATCTTTATTTTTACAGGGGGCAGAGAGGCCGGATTCAAACGTAAAAGCTTCAGTGCCGCTTCCTAAGTGGAAGACAAGAGTCACTGGAAACGTTTCTTTTTACCAAACTCTTCATGATTCAGTGAGCTGCTAAACTTCAAAACTGAAAAACTAAATTACCCCATAAATTTACACATAAGTGTAATCAAAAGAATATATTTTCAAATATAATCAAAAGAATATATTTCTGGTCAGCCAATCATATTTAAATTAATTAGGATTAATTATAACACTAAAAAGTTTTATCTATATATACACTTCCTATACAAGAACATTTCAGCAGTTCAGGTTGATGGCTTATAGTTATAAACAAAATTTAAGGCATGTTTCAAAAGAGCTACACGACAGGCACTAGTGACTTCCACACTAATAAAAAAGACCAGGAACCAAGTGTGAGGACGGCTGTTGCTTTTTTAAAGTAAGCTATGGCGAGAAAAATCATAAGTATAATGTAAGTTCTCTAAATATAACGTTAATTCATGCTGCTGTTCTGTTTATATATCCTTTAAAACTGAAGCTTGAAGATTTATATTTACAATCAATGCAATTACAGTCAGCATCGCCAAAAACATCTACCAAAGTTTGAGATGATTACATCATGACAAAGTACATAGCAATATGTTTTATGCAATAGACAGGCTTCCTTACAGACACAAAGTTTATAAAGATTACAAAATGTATAAACATGATGTTTTATACAGGCAAAAAAAGAGAGACAGAGAGAAAAAGGCAGACAGACAGAGATTTCAAAGAAGTTCCCTGTCCAATGGAATGTCTAAGGAGCTGTAATTTTCCTTTTAGCTCTGTGAAATAAAGATGTAAGTCATAAAGTCAAAAACAAAGATAAGTAGGTTAATCATAAATGCACACGGTGACAACTGCTTAGGCTAACTCAGACTGGCTCTAAATTAATCTGTCCGCTTCCTCAGGAGAAGAAGGGAAATGGAGGATTTCTCCTACTCTCACCTTCCTATTTGAAAACAGACATTTTAGCCATCTAAACAAAAAAATTGTTCGGACTTCTCTTACAAAGATAAGGCAGCAACAATGGTTTGAATTATCAGATCTCACATTTCAGATAATGAAAACAATGCCCACAGCCCAAGAAAAACTTGTAAAGTCCGGGGCCAGCCCGGTGGCGCAGCGGTTAAAGCGTGCATGTTCCGCTTTGGTGGCCCAGCGTTGGCTGGTTCAGATCCCGGGTGCGGACATGGCACCGCTTGGCACGCCATGCTGTCGTAGGCATCCCATGTATAAAATAGAGGAAGATGGGCACGAATGTTAGCTCAGGGCCAGGCTTCCTCAGCAAAAAAAGGAGGATTGGTAGCACATGTTAGCTCAGGGCTAACCTTCCTCAAAAAATAATAACAACAACAATAGCTAAATAGCTATTTATTGTGTGATTGCTACCCACCAAGAACCCTTCTAAGCCCTGACTTTAGGAACTTATAACACAATTATGGAAACAGGATTAATCCACTTAAAACAACTGGCAAACAAAAGTGTCTAATTAAAAATCCACTGCATGGTATGGACAAGCCAAGGAAAATAAGGGGAGTGAGAGCTGGAGTCAACGTGAAGGAGTAAAGCTACAGCCTGGCAAGGGCAGAAGTACTCAACAGGGACAATTCTGCCCTCCAGGGGACTTGGCAGGGGGGTGCTACTGGCATCTAGTGGGTCGAGGCCAGGAATTCCGCTAAATGTCTTACAAAGCATGGGGCAACCCCCCACAACAAAGAATTATCTAACACAAAAATGTCACAGGTGAGCCAGCCCTGATGCCTAGTGGTTAAAGTTCGGCACTCACCACGTCGGCGGCCCGGGTTCGCTTCCTGGTGGTGGAATCACACGACCTGTCTGTCAACAACCAGGCTGTGGCAGCAGCTCATGTAGAAGAACTAGTAGGACCCACAACTAGAGCACATAGCTATGTCCTGGGGCTTTGGGGGGAAAGAAAGAGAGAGGAAGACTGGCAACAGCTGTCAGCGCAGGGTCAATCTTTCCCAGGAAAAAAGAAAGTCAAAAGTGCCGAGGTTAAGACACCCTAAAGTAGAGGAATGAAGGGTATTTAGACAGACTCATCCCAGACAAGGGAAATCACACAAGCAGTGGCTCAAATGCAAAAAAAGGCTCCAACACACAGGAGGCAATGTATTATGGGAAATAACGTTGTTTAGGAAGGCTTCATGGGGCTTTGAAAGCCAAGCAGAGGAACTACGGCTGGATTAGGCTGGAAATGGGAATACAGGATAGACTTGGGGTGATACTCACAGGGCGAGACCGAGAGTCAGAGTCTCCCAGAGCCCGGCTGGATTTGCCACCAGACCCCAGGTGTACAGTGACAAGAGGTGAGGCTGGAGAGGAGAGAAAGTAGCCACGCCCGTTCCAGAGAAAGAAAGGGCCTGGCTCACGACTGGACGCAGGGAGAAGGAAAGCACTAAGGTCAGGTCTTTATGCCGTCCCACTTTCTTACTCTGCAGCCAACTGTAGTGCCCAGGACGGTGCCTGGTGGAGAGCACACGTGAACAAACGCCAGCTTCGTGAGTCATCAACTCAGTGGGTTCACACGCTACAGGAAAGTTAGGGTCAACGTCCTCACGCAGAGGAAACCTGGATACAGTCAAAAGGAGACTTGGGCAATGAGAAGCTGCCTCCAAATGAGCCAACAAATCCAGTCTTTCTTCCAGCAAAGGGGGACACCGCTGCTTCTTTGGTTGAAGGCCAGATGAAACAGTGGGCCTGTGTTTAGGGGCTGCTGCAGGAAAACCACACGAGGCGTTCGGCACGGTGTGGGAGGCTGGGAGGCCCAAGAGAAGCACGTGGAGAGCAGAGATTTCTGTCTCCCACCTCAGGCTCCCTAAGGGCAGAATCACACCCACTATTGCCCAAACGAGATGAAGTCACGTAAGTTAAATTTCCAAATGACGCAAAGGGGCTGTGGTACTGGAAAGAAGAGACGGGGGAGCGAGAAAGGGAGGTAGATGATGGTTTCTCTGATGAAACCTCCCCCACAGGCCTAGCACTGCCCCAACAAAATGCACCCTTAAGATATGTGACTGTGGACCCTGCCTCTTTGCTTAACATCTCATCAGCACAAAGATGTTTATCATTCTTTATTTATCCAATATAAATAAAGCACTTTCTATACACACAGCATTGTGGGGGGCACACAAGAGCAAGACCCAGACACATGAAGGACTGCAGCCTCTAGTAGATTTATTAATTTGGACCAGGTGTTGGCAAACTGTGTCGTTAAGAGGCCGGACGGGAAATATTCAGCCTCTGAGGGCCTTACAGTCTTGGTTGCAGCTACTTAACTCTGCTGTGGTAGTGTGAAAGGAGCCTGAGACAACACATAAACAAATGGGCAGGGGGTGTTCCAACAAAAAGAGGGACAAACACAGGCAGTGAGGTGGATGTGGCCACTAAGCCATAGAGTGCCACCCCCTGGCTCCCACCATCCGGTCAGCCGTCGAACTACAGCATAGACTATCCCAGCACTTACCAGAAGATCCGACCAGGATCTGGAAATGTACGTGGAGGTACATCTTGATGAGCAAGGAAGAGAAGCACGCTGGCTGCCTTGTGAGTCAGACTGTGAGGAGAGAACCACAAGAAGATGTGAGGGGGCTCAGACTGCAGGGCACGGGGCCGCCAGTTGGCAGAGGGGCCCATCCAGAAAATGCATGCCTACAACACTCCGCAATGCTAAGGAGAGGAACCCTGCCTGGCAAGTAATCCTCTGAAATTGCACAAAAACCCCTACTGCAACAGATTCTCTCTTCCCAAACTGGTCGAGTCCACGATCACTGCACTGACACACTGTGCTGAGCGACAGTGAGGGCCAGACTGGCCCAGTCCCTGAGTCACTGCACTGATAGCCTGTGCTGAGTGACAGCGAGGGCCAGACTGGGCCAGTCCCCGAGTCACTGCACTGATACACTGTGCTGAGTGACAGCGAGGGCGGGACTGGCACCTCCAGAAGCCACTACACTGATAGACTGTGCTGAGTGACAGAGAGGGCCAGACCGGCCCAGTCCCTGAGTCGCTGCACTGATAGAGTGTGCTGAGTGACAGCAAGGGCCAGACTGGGCCAGTCCCCGAGTCACTGCACTGATACACCGTGCTGAGTGACAGCGAGGGCCAGACTGGGCCAGTCCCCGAGTCACTGCACTGATAGCCTGTGCTGAGTGACAGCGAGGGCCAGACTGGGCCAGTCCCCGAGTCACTGCTCTGATAGACTGTGCTGAGTGACAGCGAGGGCCAGACTGGGCCAGCCCACGAGTCACTGGGCTGATAGACTGTGCTTAGTAACAGTTAGGGTACTTAGGTCACTTTCGTAATTTAGCTACAATGAATACATCACTTAACTGATGTTAAGAAAATAGATGCCAACCTACCCTGAAAGAGAAAGCCTCACAAGTTCATCTCTAAATCTTATGTTTGTTTTTAGAATACTATAAGGAAATCTCTTTTAAAAATGCCTGCCTCCGTTTCCCTGAAACTTATCAATATGTCCATAAAGAAACCCTTCTGGGCCAGCCCCGGCGGCCTAGTGGTTAAGTGTGGTGCACTCCGGTTTGCCAGCCCAGGGTTCACAGGTTCAGCTCCTGGGCGAGGACCTACACCATGCATCAGTGCCCCTGTTGTGGAGGCATCCCACATCCAGAATAGAGGAGGATTGGCACACATCTCAGCTCAGGGCCAAGCTTCCTCAGCAAAAAAAAAGAAAAAAGAAGAAGCCCTTCTGAATTCCATGAGCCTCTCCTCAGTAGTGTTTCTTCACTTCTACTTTGATGCAATAAACAGAAGCCTAAAACCGCAAGACAATACATTTTATAACAGAACTGTTGGGGGAGACAGTTCTCCGGGGCCTTTTTGCACTCCTGCACATCTTACCACCTGTGCAAAGACCACAAGGCCCTGACTGCCCTTGCACTCAGGCCAGTTCTTAGGGTTGTTTATGCAGCTGGTAACCCCGACAGATGAGTTAACCTCTCTGCCCCTTTCTCCACCTCCTTCCCCTGCCAACCTCCAGCAAAGACTAGGTTTACTTACTGCTTGCTGTAAACACGGTGGCTGCCCCTCAGTGTGTGATTCAGCGGCAATGTAAACACACTCTGTACACAGCCTCCATCTGGGCCGAACCACGTTGCCCCTGCGGGGCTTGAGGAGCAAAGGAAACCAACATAAACATGCTGATGCGCATGCGGTTTGCTGGGTCAAAATGATAAAGTCCTTTGACTCTGAGCCAGGAGTCTCATGTCTTCTGTCCGCATCCGCAAAACAGTAACAGGCTGACTTATTAGTCTGTAAGTAGGGTAAAATCAAATCCCAGAACCAACAATAATCCTCTTCAATATTAAGTAAATACTTGCAATTCTCTATTTTGTTTTCCTTTTTTTTTTTTGGAGGAAGAGCTAACCACTGCCAATCCTCTTTTTGCTGAGGAAGACTGGCCCTGAGCTAACATCCATGCCCATCTTCCTCTACCCTACATGTGGGACGCCTACCACAGCATGGCATGCCATGTGGTGCCATGTCCGCACCCGGGATCCAAACCCTCGAACCCCGGGCCACCGAGAAGCAGAACATGTGAACCCAACCACTGCACCATCCGGCAAGCCCCTTATTTTCCTTCAATATTCATTCTTTAGAAAGCATTCTCATATTAAGGGTGATCAAAGCCCCTGGTTTGCACAGGATAGTCCAGTTTATACCTGCTGACCCACTATTTCTCCTCCAGTCAGCTCCCCTTTCACCTTCCAGTGCTCTGCTTGTGTATTAAATTATATGATCGCCCTAGTTCTAATCCAATGGACGGATATATACTTTCTGGAAATAGATAAGTTGCTTCAATCTTTTGTTTGTGATCATTTTTCTTAAAAAAAAAAAAGGAACAAAACTGACTTCAATTCTTTCACTTAAAACACCTTTTCCCCCAAGAATTTAATTTAACCCACTATAATTACATTTTGCAGATAATGAGAAGAAAGTTCTAAATGCATTATCCCCCTTACATAAGATGACAATGAACGCTCGTTAAGTGCTTTAATACTGCAAAACACATTTAGATATGCACTAGTTTTCCTTTTAGGAAATCATCTAAAATTGAGAATGACGGAAAAATCATATACATTTGATTACATTTTATGCTAATATTTTAACATGGGGCCCTCCACCCACAATATTCTGGGAGAGAAAAGTCTCCAAGGGGCCCGCCTGTGGCTGAGTTGTTAACTTTGCAGCCATTGGCTTTGGCCCCCTGTTCCCCTGGGCGCCCACCTATGCACCGCTCATCAGGCCATGCTGAGGCGGTGTCCCCCATAGGAGAACTAGAATGACCTACAACTAGGATATACAACTACGTACTGGGGCTTAGGGAGAAAAACAAGGGAAGGGACGAGGATTGGCAACAGACGTCAGCTCAGGGCCAATCTTCCTCAAAAAAAAAAATCTCCAAGAAAAATAATGAGGCTGCACGTGTAGATGTGACTGCAGATTCTGAGAAGCTATCCAGTTCCCATATTCTCGTCTCTGCACTTCATCCACGCTAGGAATTGCAGAGCTTGCCTCCTGCACAGCAAGAAACAACGCGAGCAGAGCAGTCCTTCGTCAAACCTTCCCAAAGGGCAGCCAAATGCTCCGGCTTGACCCAGCTCCTGCATGCCCTCCTCCAGGTCCAAGGAGGGAGGCAGGCGCTCCGCTCAGCGGCCGGCTGGGGCTCCCGCCCGTTCACGCTGCAGGGTCGCAGCCAGCACAGCTCTGCACCAGCCCCTTCCCACCTGCTCTGCACATCGCTACACGCAAACAAGATCTTGGAGATTTGACAAAACAAAAAAGGTCCTCTGCCCCAAATTATGGCGATCCCTGCCATACACGAGAAAGCCAGCCCGGTGTGAGGAGGGCCAGCTCTCGATGAGGCAGGGGGCGCTGTGCGCAGTGTCTTCAAGCGAGTCCCGGGATAGGCCCGGAGAAAGTGAGCCATTCCGGCGCAGGCCGTGGGTTAGGGACTGCTTCCCGGCTGCCCACACGTGCCCAGAACTTACAAGAAGAAATATACCCCACGCTACCACTTCTAAAGACTAAAATGTTTTTCAAAAAATAAACTTCGAAGTAATCAAGATTAAAACTGGTTTCTTCTAGGAGACAAAGCGAAACTATTGTTTTCGTTAAGGAAGGTCTTCAAAATTCATAGCAGACGCAAAGCGATGTGATTAGAAAGAGGATTTTTAAAAAATTGCTCTACTCTTTCGTTTTCCGTGCGCACCGGTGGTCTCGTAAAGAGTGAGAGCAGAATAAAAGCCCTACCCTGGATCCCACATTTCCCCAGGAACACGGCAGCAATCAGCTGCGCGGCCCTCCGCTCAGCCTCCTGCCTCAGTGTGCCCGACGGCCGCCCTGCCACGACAGCCTCTGGGCCAGATCCAGCCAGACAAGCCACGCACCCCCAAGCCGAGCTCCCCTGGGTGTGCCATGCTAACAGTAACAGGACCTGCCGCATAGGTCATGGGCTGAGCTGTCACAAGGATTAAATGGCTTAAACAACCCCTGGCACACAGGTGTTCATTAAAAATTTTTATAAAGAGAACTACAAAATAAATCCCTCATCATATCTCTCCTTCAGATACCAGGAGAGTTGACGCTTACCTCATTTGCAAAATCCACATTTTTTGTAGGGCAGTAACACACAATGTCAAGGGACATGTGTGGGACAGACGAACGCCTAAGCTGTATAAATGAAGAGACCAATCAGCTCTTCCATGATTATGTCTAAAATTCCAAAGAACTCATTAAATTCAAACAACCAAGGAGGTAAACTGCAGGTTGAGTGCCATCCTCAGCTCTAAGTGGTACCCCCTCCCCTTCCACAGCCCATCCTGGACCCAAGGGAAGCACCATTAATCCACGGGTCTCCTGTCTCTACCACGCCACGCCCTTCATATAAGAAAGCAGACAGTTTCCCACCTAGGCCATCACCCACACCTCCCACTGTCAGTGCCCTCAGCACTGCCTCTTCTGTTATCAATATTTATTGCCAATACTAAAACACAAAGCAAAATGAAATTTCTTCATAAACAGCATGAAATCTATGGAAAAATATTCAGAAGCAAGGCTTTCAATTAATTCAGTATTTAAATGAAATTCATTTCAGACCCAATTCAATAAAGCTTTCATATTCTAAAGACATTCCCAATAGTAAAAAAAGTTAGTTTCCAAAAAGATTCTGCTTTAGTGTATTTGGGAAATCTGGGCTGCTACCGTATCGTAACTCAAATTTGATCTGATGAATTAATTTAGACATCCATACAGGAAATTCAAATACTGGACTCACTGGTGCCTTTTTTTTTTTTTAAAGAAGATTGACCCTGAGCTAAAATCCATGCCCATCTTCCTCTACTTTACATGTGGGACGCCTGCCACAGCATGGCCTGATGAGCCGTGGATAAGTCCGTGCTCGGGATCCGAACTGGCGAACCCCGGACCATCGACGTGGAGTGTGTGAACTTAACCGTTTTGCCACTGGGCCAGCCCCTCACTGGTGCTTTTTACAGGCAGCCGCCTAGATTACTGCATCAGCCCCAATCATGGTTGTAACTCTAATCTTCCTGCCCTCTAAATCCACTGTCCACCTATGGCCAGGAAATGCCCTTAGGACCTCATCTCTGCCCTGCTTATCACCCTTCAGTGGTTCCCATTGTCCTAAAGAAAAGTCCAGACTCACGTGGCTCATAAGGTGCTTCCTGACCTAACTCCCTACCCAGCGTGCCAACCTCGAACCGTCGCCAGACCATGCTGCAAACTTACCTAGCTCTCTTCTCACCTCCTGCCCGGAGTGTCCTTCCCACCTCCTGTTTGCCCTTCAGGTCTCAGCTGAAATGTCCTTTCCTAGGGTGCCTCCCAAGTGACGGGCACTTGCCACAGGCTTCCACAGACAGCACTTTCCGTAGCACGGCACTTAGCACATTTCATCACTTTTCTTTTGTTTACCTGTCTCTCTTCACAGACTATAAGCTCCAAGAGGGCTCTGTATTATTGCGTCTCCAGCATCTGGAATAACGCCTGGCCCATAGAGGGCAGTCAGCAAACACTGGTTCAATGAATGAGACGATGACGGCTTAACCACAACAGCGAAGATGGAGAAACAGAGAAGAACGCAAACAGAACACGCAGATTCAAGTAGGACCTGGCGACAGAACAGAACATGGGCAATAACAAAGGGTCTGCGATGTCAAATTTCCACCTTGGGCAACATGGACAGTGTCTTTCACCAAGCAACAGGCGGAGGTGCACCTCAGGGGACGAGGAACGAGTTTAGTTGTAGACATGTTGAATTGGAGGTGTTCCCAGACGTCTGTCTAAGAGGCCTTGGCTAAGAACACGTCACTCCCCTGCTCAGGACACGGCGGCTTCCCAGTGCTCTTACATGAACCCCAGTTTGTTGCTGTGCCCTACCAGCCCCTGCACTGTCTGCCCTCTCCAACTCTCTGACCTCATCTTCTCCCATCTTGTTCCCCCTTGCCCACCTCACTCTGGCCACAATGGATCTGCTGTCCCCAGGAAGCGCTAAGCGACGGGCTCCTCAGCATCTCCACGCTCGCTGTGCCCTCTGCCTGGAACACTTTGCCCGGATTCACCTAGCTTCCTGCTTCTCACCACACAGCCCTCATTTCAGATATCACCTCCTGGGCAGGGGCGGCCCTCCCTGTCGACCATAACAACCATCCAAAGCAGTCCATCACTAAACGTTTACTTCTTTTGCATCTTGATTGTCAGCTGGCCCATCTAGTTGTAAACTTCACAGTCAGGCCTCTCAGGCTGGCTTTTCACCAGCATAACCCCCAGCACTTAGGACAGTGTCTGGCCTTTGCTAATAGTTCAACAAGTTCGATGAACAAATAACTGAATGAATGAAGGCAGGCAGGCAGACAGGCTTTGCCTCCTCCTGCCTTCCCACTGGAATGGTTGTGAAAATACAAAGTGATACAAACTGTCACCTACACAAAGAAACTAGAAATGCTGACCAGTTATCTCACAAATTCCAGAAAGAAGTTCTACAACAAAAGGCAAATAAAGCTCTCGAGGGCAACAAGAACTGGGGAAGGGAAGAGAGAGGCGATGGATTTCTACCACCTCCACAGCCTTCCTGTCCCAAGGGTCAAAAACCTGGCAACGACCAGGAGCACTGCACTGCATTTCGTTTTGTTCATTCATTTAGCTATGTATTCATTCACTGAATAAGTGACATATTCATCTAGTTCAAAGATCAAAACCATATAGGGGCCAGCCTGTGACCAAGTGGTTAATTTCCCATGCTCTGCTTCAGCAGCCCAGGGTTTCACTGGTTTGGATCCTGGGCAGGGACCTAGCACCTCTCATCAGGCCATGCTGAGGCAGCATCCCACATGCCACAACTAGAAGGACCCACAACTAGAATATACAACAATGTACTGGGGGGCTTTGGGGAGAAGAAGCAGGAAAAAAAAAGAGAGAGAGAAGAAGATTGGCAACAGATGTTAGCTCAGGTGCCAAGCTTTAAAAAAAAAACACTATAAGCAGGTTCACATGGTGAGATCTCCCCTCCTGTCCCCGTCCTCTCCATTCTCCAGATCACTAACACTCTCCTCGCTGGGAAGGCTCGAAGGTTTTCACTTTGATAAGTATCTTGTGCCATCTGTACACATAGCACTTCATACACTGGCTGCTATAACTGTGGGATAAGAAGCTTATCAGGTATATTATTATTATATGTAATATATATATTATTAGGATCAGGTATAATTTTGCAAGGTATTACCCAAGTGCTTCCATAGAGTGTCCATTTTATCCTTCGAAAATATTTAAAATAAAAACCCCCAGACCCTACTCCAACCCAGCCAGCTCACAGCCTAAGGGCAGAGGCCACAGAACAGGCTTTTTCAAAACAGCTCCCCTTGTCATCTTCATGATCAGCCACATGTGGGAACTGCCATCCTCCTCAGAGAGCAGGCGTCTTCACCGATCGGAGGGAGGAAGCGCTGCTGCCCTCCTGTGCAGGGCCTGTTTACGCTTTCCCTGTGATCTCCTCATCACGCTTTCTCCTCCTGAATATGTAACCATACTTCAGGTGATTGTATACACATACACACACAAACACGTATATACGTGTTTATGTATACATACGTGCACATATTCCTGTATTCACACAGTACTGGAATCTCTCTGAAACAAAACATACACAGTGGTTATAATAGCTGTCTTCAGGGAGCGCAAGTGAGTAGCCAGAGCATGGGGGAAGGGAGACTTACTTCCCCTTTGAATGGTGTCCCATGTGCCTGTATTACCTATTGAAAAATCAGTAAAGTTACAGAACTCTTTCTTCATGCACCGAATTTGGGACACCATCCCAAACAATGCTGTGGCGATTTTGAAACATGCCTGAAGGTGTTTTCACAACTACTCACCACAAGACGTGGAAGCGAATTCCACACCCCTAGAAGGTAGGCCAGTGACTCACATCTATCAAAGAGAATGTGGCCGACGTGATGCTGTGTGCCTTCCAAGCCTGGAGAACTTCCACCTGGCTTGCTCCCTCTCTTCGAGTGCCCACTCTGGGGGAATCCAGCCACCGTGCTGTGAGGACACTCAAACAGTCGGTGCAGTCTGCGGAGAGGTACGTGTGGACAGAGGAAAAGGGATTCAATGCCTGAAGGACGGGAAGGACTGGGGAGCCATATCTGAAGACAGGGAGCATGAGGGGTTAAGAACTGACAGAGCTTCAGCCTTGGGAAGAAGGCAGGACAGGTCTTCCTCTTGAGGCAGGATAGAGAAAGAGGTAAGAAGAGCTGTAGACACACAGAGATATGGATGCAGACAGGAGGGAGGTTGATAACTTCAAGCAAAAGATCTCTGTATTTCCATGGAGGCAGAGAATGATCAAGAGCTGAAGAGGTGAAGATTCCCAGCAGGCACCAGAACACAGAGAAGAGAGATGCTAGGTCACCGTGCAGAATCACCATGTTCAACAAGATTCCAGAGCTCATCCCTTTAAACCTAACACCTGTGTTCAAAGCACAAGTGGTTTAACCACTCCTCAAGGTCTCCAAGAAAATATTTCAGAGCTTTAAAATTGTTACTTCAAAGTTCTACCACATGTTAAGGCTTGACTATTGGTTATTATATAAATTAATTCTTTATTCTTTTGAAGGCAAAAATGATCATCCAACGTTACTTTCAGAAAACCCTGAGGATATCTTGTCAAGGTGGCGGTGTAGGTGGACTCTGAACTCACCTCCTTGACAAACACAACCAGGATACAACTATTCTTGGAAAAATTACCCTGGAGAGAGAACTGAAAACTGGATAAGAAGAACCCCTACAACAAGGGACAGTCCTGACTGAGGCACAAGAGGCAGAAATTCCTTCTGGAGAGAGAAAAGCCACCTTTGTGAGCCTCAGAACTTCATTGCTGGCTGGGCAGGAGCCACCCTAAGGTACGCAGCCTTCCCAGGAGAAGTGGGGACCTTAGCAGGGGTGTGTTACCGCTATAAGCATCCTTCAGACTCAGCACAACTGAGATGAGTATGCTACTGTCTGGCTTCGCTGGCTATTAACTGCAATGGGGACACCCCCAGGAAAGCTATTGACATAAGGAGAATAAAGCCAGTTCTTAAAAGGCAAATGCACAAATTCACTTGTCTCAGTGGGCAACCTAAAATCACCAGAAAGAAAGCTACACAGTCCTTTGGTGAAAAGAGACTCACCTGATAGGATCTGGGTACATCTCGGTGGGAGGTGAGACCTCTCCAGAGACGGAGACATTGGTGGTACCCATTATTGTAACCTAGTACAGGCATGCTGGCACAGATGTTGGCAGGTGCCATTGGAGTTCTTCCCCTGGCCTGATAGCCCAGGGGTCTGCCCCACCACTAGAGAGCAAATTTAATCCAGTTCAGCCAGGGCAGACAGCCAGCCCTAGCGAGTGGCCACTCCCAACATCAAACCCTCAGGTAACTTGTGGGCCTGCATAGACTGGATGCCTTGGTTCTCTAGAGGCAGGTGAGCATGTCCACCTCTCTGAGGTAAGGCTTGTGTGAGGAGCAGATGAATTGTGGGCAGTGATGATGGAGAGTGTGGGGGCCTCTGCAGTGGGGCAACTGGGTCCACTCCAGGGGGTCAGGACGTGTGCAGGGGCCAGGACTGTGTTGACAGTGTGTGTGAACCTGTGGGAGTTGGGGCTTATCAGTGGCAGAAGACTTGTGCTTCACAAACAGCCACAAAGGGGGTCGGCCCCACCTTCCAAAGCCTGAAACAATTGGGTGCTCCTGTGCCTCAGGCCAGCCCCACTCAGCTGCAATCCTGAGAGAGGCTAACAACAGCCTTGCAGGCCTGGGGCCTACAGCAACCATAAATCTCTGAGCCTAGCAACCAGCAACACAGGGTACCGACTCAGTTATCAGGAAAACTGCAACAGGACTGTGCTATTAGACCTTGTAGCCAAGACTGCTGGGGCTCCCCAAACCTGATTTACAAAGAGCAAAGACTGGACTCCCTGGGTAGCTGCAGTTACAGCAACCCTGCCACACCAGAAGGACACAGGTAGCCCAAGCAGCGGTCACTCTTGGATCACTGGGACTGGTGATGAGAGGGAAGCACACTGCTGGGCCACAAAAGGCATCTCTTACATAAGGTCACTTCTCCAAGATCAAGAGACATAGCTGACTCACCTAATACACAGGTATAAGCGCAGAGAAAGAGGCATAATGAGGAGGCAAAGGGATACATTCCAAGCAAGGGAACAGGAAAAAAAAAACCCAGAAAAAGAACTAAATGAAACAGAAATAAGCAGTCTACCCAACAAGAAATTCAAAGAAAACTCATAAGGATGCTCACTGATATTGGGAAAAGACTGGAAAAACACAGTGCGAATGTCAACAAAGAATTGGAAAATATAAAAAAGAACCAATCAGAAATAAAGAATACAATACTGGAAATGAAAAATTCACTGGAGGGACTCAATAGCAGAGTAGATGATACAGAAGAATGGATCAGTGAGCTAGACAAAAGACTAGAGGAAATCACCCAAGCTGAACAGATCAAAGAAAAAAGAATTAAAAAGAATGAGGACAGGCGCTGGCCCCATGGCCGAGTGGTTAAGTTCGCACGCTCCGCTGCAGGCGGCCCAGTGTTTCGTTGGTTCGACTCCTAGGCGTGGACATGGCACTGCTCGTCGGACCACGCTGAGGCGGCGTCCCACATGCCACAACTGGAAGGACCCACAACGAAGAATATACAGCTATGTACCGGGGGGCTTTGGGGAGAAAAACGGAAAAAAAAAAAAAAAAAAACCTTAAAAAAAATTAATTAATTAAAAAAAAAAAAGAATGAGGACAGTCTAAGGGAACTCTGGGACAACATCAAGTGCACTAACATTCATACTATAGGTGTCCCAGAAGAAGAGGAAGACAAAGGGGCAGAGAATCCATTTGAAGAAATAATAGTGGGAAACTTTCCTAATCTAAGGAAAGAAACAGACATCCAAGTAGAGGAAGCACAGAGATCACCACACAAGATAAACCCAAAGAGGCCCACACCAAGACACATTATAATTGAAATGTCCAAAATTAAAGATAAAGAGAGAATCCTAAAAGTGACAAGAGAAAGGGAACAAGTGACATAACAAAGGAAAGCTCATAAGGCTGTCAGCAGACTTCTCAACCAAAACCCTACAGGCTAGAAGAGAGTGGCAGGACTTATTTAAAGTGCAGAAAGGAAAAAACCTACAGCCAAGAATACTCTATCCAGCAAAGCTGTCATTCAAAATGGACCGAGAGATAAAGAGCTTCCCAGACAAGCAAAAATTAAAGGAGTTTATCACCAAGAAACCAGTTCTACAAGAAATGCAGAAAGGACTTATTTAACTGGGAAAAAGAACACCAGAAATAGGAATAGGAAAATTATTTTTTTTTAAAAAAAGCAATAAAATCACCAGTAAAGGCAAAAATACAGTAAAGGTGGTAGATGAACCAGCTATGAAGATAATATGAAGGGTAAAAGACGAGAGTACTAAAATTAACTATTTCAATGATAAGAGAGTAATGGATAGACACACACAAAATAAGAGATTAGATATGATTTGAAAAACATAACGTGGGAGGAGGGGAGTAAAAGAGTAGAGCTTTTAGAATGAGGTCAAGCTAAAGAGACTATCAACTCAATATAGATTGCTCTATACGTAGAACATTACATAGGAACCTCATGGTAATCACAAACCAGAAACCTATAATAAGTAAACAAATAAGTAAAAGAAAACAAATCAAATATAGTACTAAAGAAAGCTATCAAACCACAAGGGAAGAGAGCAAGAGAAGAAGAAGGAACCGAAAAGAACTACGAAAACACCCATAAAGAAATTAAGAAAATGGCAATAAGTACATACTTATCAATAGCTACTTTAAATGTAAATGGACAAAATGCTCCAATCAAAGGCATAGGGTGGCCGATTGGATAAAAAAAACAAGACCCATATATATGCTGCATACAAAAGACACACTTCAGACCCAAAGACACTCACAGACTGAAAGTGAAGGGATGGAAAAAGATACTCCATGCAAATGGCAAAGAAAAGAAAATGGGGGTAGCAATATATCTATTGACAAAATAGACTTTAAAACAAAAACTGTAACAAGAGACAAAGAAGAGGACTACATAATGATAAACAGAACAATCCAACAAGAGAATATTACACTTGTAAATATCTATGCACTCAACATAGGAGCACCTATATATATAAAACAATTATTTACAGAAGTAAAAAGAGAAATGGACAATAACACAATAATACTAGGGGACTTTAACACTCCACTTACAACAATGGATAGATCATCCAAACAGAAGATCAATAAGGAAACATTGGTATTAAATGACCCATTAGACCAAATGGATGCAGTAGATATAGAGAGAGAACATTCCATCCAAAAACCACAGAATACACACTCTTTTCAAATGCACATGGAACATTCTCCAAAATAGATCACATATTAGGCCACAAAACAAGTCTCAATAAATTTAAGAAGATCAAAATAATACAAAGCATCTTTTCTGACCACATGGGTATGAAACTAGAAATCAACTATGTGATGAAAATCAGAAAAGCCACAATAATGTGGAGTTTAAACAAAATGCTACTGAACAATGATTGGGTCAATCCACAAATCAAAGGAGAAATCAAAAAATACCTGGAGACAAATGAAAATGAAAAGATGACATGGCAAAATCTATGGGATACAGCAAAAGCAGTTCTAAGAGGGACGTGTACAGCAATTCAAGCCTGCCTCAACAAACAAGAAAAATCCCAAATGAACAATCTAACAGTGCACCTAAAGGTACTGGAAAAAGAACAAAAAACAAACCCCAAAATCAACAAAAGGAAGGAAACAATAAAAATCAGAGCAGAAATAAATGAAATAGAAACTTTAAAAAGGTAGGAAAAAAATCAATGAAACCAAGAGCTGGTTCTTTGAAAAGATAAAAAAAGTCGACAAACCTTTAGCTAGACTCACAAGTAAATAAGAGAGAAGGCTCAAAAACATAGAATCAGAAATGAAAGAGGAGAAATTACAACAGACACCTCAGAAATAAAAAAGATTATAAAAGAATACTATGAAAAGAATACTATATGCCAACAAACTGGATAATCTAGAAGAAATGGACAAATTCTTAGAATCATCTAACCTTCCAAAACTGGATCAAGAAGAAGTAGAGAATTTGAATAGACCAATGACCAGTAAAGAGATTGAAACAGCAATCAAAAACCTCTCAAAAAAGAAAAGTCCAGAACCAGACAGCTTCCGTGGTGAATTCTACCAAGCATTCAAAGAACACTTAATACCTATCCTTCTCAAATTCTTCCAAAAATTGAAGAGGAGGGGAGGCTTCCTAACTCATTCTATGAAGCCAACATTATCCTGATACCATAACCAGACAGGGACAACACAAAAAAGGAAAATTACAGCCCAGTATCATCAAAGAATATCGATGTAGAAATCCTCAACAAAATACTAGCAAATTGAATACAACAATACATTAAAAAGATCATACACAATGATCAAGTGTGATTTATTCCAGGGATGCAGGAATGATTCAACATCCACAAATCAATCAACATTAACAAAATCAACACCACATTGACAAAATGAAGAATAAAAATCACATGATCATCTCAATAGAGGCAGAGAAAGCATTTGACAAGATATAGCATACATTTATGATAAAAACTCTAAATAAAATGGGAATAGAAGGAAAATACTTCAACATAATAAAGGCCATATATGACAAACCCACAGCTAATACCATCCTCAATAGAGAAAAACCGAAAGCTATCTCTCTAAGAACAGGAAGCAGACAAGGATGCCCACTGTCACCACTCTTACTTAACATATTATTGGAAGTCCTAGCCAGAGCAATCAGGCAAGAAAAAGAAATAAAAGGGATCCAAATTGGAAAGGAAGAAGTGAAACTGTCACTATTTGCAGATGACATGATTTTATATACAGAAAACCCTAAAGAATCCACTAAAGAAATATTAGAAATAATAAATGACTACAGTCAAGTTGCGGGATATAAAATCAACATACAAAAATCAGTTGTGTTTCTCTACACTAACAACCAAATAGCAGAAAGAGAAATTAAGAATACAATCCCATTTACAACTGCAACAAAAAGAATAAAATACCTAGGAATAAACTTAACCAAAGAGGTGAAAGATCTGTACACCAAAAACTATAAAACATTGTTGAAAGAAATTGAAGAAGACACAAAGAAATGGAAAGATATTCTGTGCTCTTGGATTGGAAGAAGTAACATAGTTAACATGTCCATACTTCCTAAAGCAATCTATAGATTCAATGCAATCCCTATCAAAGTTCCAACAACATTTTTCACAGAAAAAGAACAAAGAATCCTAAAATTCATGTGGAACAACAAAAGACCCTGAATAGCCAAAGGATTCCTGAGAAAAAAGAACAAAGCTGGAGGTATCAGACTCCCTGATTTCAAAATATATCACAAAGCCATAGTAACCAAAACAGCATGGTACTGGCACAAAAACAGACACACAGATCAATGGAACAGTATCGAGAGCCCAGAAACAGACTCACATATATATGGATAGCTAATTTTCAACAGTGGAGCCAAGAGCATACAATGGAGAAAGGAGAGTCTCTTCAATAAATGATGTTGGGAAAACTGGACAGGCACATGCAAAAGAATGAAAGTAGACCATTATCTTACACCATGCACAAAAATTAACTCAAAATGGATTAACAACTTGAATGTAAGACCTGAAACCATGAAAATTCCAGAAGAAAACAGAGGCAGTACACTCTGACATCAGTGTTAGCAGCATTCTTTCAACTACCATGTCTGACCGGGCAAGGGAAACAACAGAAAAAAATAAATAAATGGGACTACATCAAACTAAAAAGCTTCTGCACAGCAAAGGAAACCATCAACAAAACGAAAAGACAACCTAACAACTGGGAGAGGATATTTGCAAACGATATATCAGATAAGGGGTAAATATCCAAAATATACAAGGAAGACATACATTTCAACAATTAAAAAAAAACAATTAAAAAAATGGGCAAGAGATGTGAACAGATATTTCTACAAAGACAATACATGGATGACCAACAGGCACCTGAAAAGATGTTCAACATCATTAACTATTAGCAAAATGTAAATCAAAACTACAATGAGATATCACTTCACACCTGTCAGAATGGCTATAATTAACAAGACAGGAAAAAACAAATGTTGGAGAGGATGTGGAGAGAAGGGAACCCTTGTACACTGCAAACTGCAAACTGGTGCAACCACTATGAAAAATAGTGTGGCATTTCCTCAGAAAATTAAGAATAGATCTACCATATGATCCCGCTATCCCACTGCTGGGTATTTATCCAAAGTACATGAAAACACAAATGCATAAAGATACCTGCACCCCTATGTTCACTGCAGCATTATACACAATAGCCAAGACTTGGAAGCAACCTAAGTGCCCATCAAGGGACGAATGGATAAAGAAGATGTGGTATTTATACACAGTGGATACTACTCAGCCATGAGAAATGATGAAATCCAGCCATTTGTGACAGCATGGATGGACCTTGAGGGTATTATGCTAAGTGAAACAGGTCAGAGGGAGAAAGTCAAATACCATATGATCTCACTCATAATTAGAAGATAAAAACAATAATAAACAATCACACAGCAACAGAGGTTAGATTAGTGGTTACCAGAGAGGAAGGGGGGAGGGAGGAAGGCGAAAGGGGTGGAGAGGCACATGTGTGTTGGGATGCATTTTTTTTTTACTTTTTATTACGATTATGATAGTTTACAACCTTGTGAAATTTCAGTTGTACATTATTGTCTGTCAGTCATGTTGTAGGTGCACCCCTTCACCTTTGTGCCCACCCCCCACTGCCCCCTTTCCCCTGGTAACCACTAATCTGTTCTCTTTGTCTACATGTTTAACTCCCACATATGAGTGGAGTCATACAGAGATTGTCTTTCTCTATCTGGCTTATTTCACTTAACATAAAGCCCTCAAGATCCATCCATGTTGCAGTAAATGGGACGATTTTATCCTTTTTTATGGCTGAGTAGTATTCCATGGCATATAGATACCATATCTTCTTTATCCAATCATCAGTTGATGGGCACTTAGGTTGCTTACACATCTTGGCTATTGTAAATAATGCTGCAATGAACATGGGGGTGCATGGGACTTTTGGAATTCCTGGTTTCAGGTTCTTTGCATAGATACCCAGTAGTGGGACGGCTGGGTCATATAGTATTTCTATTTTTAATTTTTTGAGAAATCTCCATACTGTTTTCCATAGTGGCTGCACCAGTTTGCATTCCCACCAGCAGTGTATGAGGGTTCCTTTTTCTCCACAACCTCTCCAACATTTGTCACTTTTTGTTTTGGTTATTTTTGCCATTCTAATGGGTGTCAGGTGATATCTTAGTGTAGTTTTGATTTGCATTTCCCTGATGCTCAGTGATGACGAGCATCTTTTCATGTGCCTCTTGGCCATCCGTATATCTTCTTTGGAGAAATGTCTGTTCATGTCCCCTGCCCATTTTTTGATCGGGTTGTTTGATTTTTGTTGTTGAGTTGTGTGAGTTCTTTATATATTATGGAGATTAACCCTTTGTCAGATGTGGGGATGCATTTTAATTAGTCTTTGGGTGGTAAACATGATGTAATCCACACAGAACTAGAAATATGTTACAATGTATACCTGAAATTTATATAATGTTATAATCCCATGTTACCGCAATGAAAAAAAAAAGCTTAAAAAAAAACAAAAACCCTTTCCTATTCCTAAATCTCTGTCCAAAAGGCCAGACAAACTCAAATCCCTTATGGTCCATCTGCCAGACCTTTAATTTCTAATATTATCTTTAGGAAATCACCAACATCTCCAGTCATCCTTACACCAAGTAGCATTTGAAGCTGTCTCTAAATTTGAGTCAATACGATGAGTAATGGCTTACATATCACATATAATTCATTTCGATGATCATTTCACAAGTGTCTGGCAGGCCCAACACCAGAATAAGCACTAAGGGGACACAGGGACTTCCTAAAGGCTCTTTTCATCCAGGAGGAGAGAGAAGTCATCTATATAAATAACTATAATACAAGACAGAAGGTAATAAATAGCACCACAAATACCACATGGGGCACAGAGTCCAAGTTAACTGCAACTTGGGGATCAAAGGTTTCATTGAAGAAATTGCATCTGAGTTGTGCTTAAGAATGGGGAAGATTTGAACACGTAGAAAAAAGCAAAAAACATTTGAGAAAATGTGAACATTGTAAGCAAAGGCATGACAAAGAGGAGAGCTTCATGCCTTGGCCCAGATGGCATGTAATAAATGTCTGAGGTTTAATAACTGACCAAAACCAGTCCTGTCTGACCAGTCAAGCTCTTACTATGTGCCAGGCACTGTTCAGGGCACTATGGATATAGCACTGAACAGAAGGGTCCCTGTTTTCATGCAGCTCACATGCTAATCAGGGAGAAGATCGTAAACAAGTAAATATGCAATATCTGTGTCAGGCGACGATGGGCGCTATGGTCAGAGACATCTCTCTGATAGGTAAAACGTGAACACAAATGTGAAAGAATGAGGGAGCAAACAATGGACATATCTGCATGAGGAGCGTTCCCTGCAAAGGGAAGCACAAACGTCCTGTGGTAGTTGCTTACTAAGCTGCTCAAGGAGTAAGAAGGAAGCCACCGCAGCCAAGCAGAGTAAGCCAAGAGGAGAAGGTAGATGAGGTCAGGGAGGAAGGGAAGAGCCAGATCATGACAGACACTGTAGATCCTGCAAAGGTCCTTCATTTTATCATTAGTGAAATGCAAATGGGATGAAAGGGTTCTGAACAGAGAAAAGACCTTAATGGACCCTAGAGAAGGCAAAGGTCGAAACAGGGAGGCCAATTAAGCATCTGCAGCAGAGGTCCGGGCAAGAGGGCGATGGCTTGGGTAGAGATGGTAGCATCAGAGGGCATAAGAAAGGGCCAGATTCTGGCGATATTTTGAAGGTAGAGCTGCTGGGATCTGGTGACAGACTGGATTACGTAGAAAGAAAAATGACTCCAGGGTTTTTGGCCTGAACATACTCAAGAGAAAATAAGGCTGGAAACAGGTTGGGCCTGACTAGAGATCATCTACCAAATTGAAGTCTTGGGAGAACAGGACAGTAAAACATGAGGTCTTCACACAGAAGAACTTGGGCAAATCACGTCATCTCTGTGCCACCAGTCCCTCACCTATAAAATGGAGCCAAGGGTGAGATGTGTGCTTCTCAGCTGGGACACCCATACGAGCACTCACGCCACAATACAACCTTACAAATCTTCCCAGAAAGCTAACTGCATCAACAGATTCAGGGAGTAACTGGTTTTTACAAGTTATATTTATTAAAACAGAAAACTGGAATACAATAGAGAAAACACTGCCTGAAAATCCACATAATAACCTGAGTGTTTGGGAAAAGAAGTCTATTTCTTCTCAGCCAGCGTTTGGCACACTTTGATGGAAGAGTTTGAGAATTCCTTGTTTAAATGGTATCTGTGGGCCCTTCTGCTTTAATATTCTGTGTTTTAAACACATTTTACTGGCTTTCAACCTTTTAAGTCTTCTAGTGGGCAAAACAGTAGACAAGGCTGCAGCCAGAGAATAAAATATAATTCTTAACATCTTCCACAATGTTCAAGTGTAACTAACAGAAGGTGGAATGTAGAAATGGGGGAAGACGGAAGAAAAAGGAAGGGTGCAAATATCCTAATCTGGAAAAGGGGAGCCAAGAGATACTGTCAAAAGTTGATGAAACAAGAAACAATTATACTGAAAGAAAGAGGAGAGAAAGCAGTATAAGAATAATTCTCATCCTTCCATCTGAACACCAAGAGACAGTCTATGAAAATCAATGAAACAAGATATAGAGGCTTAGACACATTATCCAGAGTTACGGACACACAGAACAGCAAATCAAATAGCCAAGAAATAGATGAAAAGACGTTCAGGTGGCTGGCCCGGGGCGTAGTGGTTAAGTTTGCATGCTCCATTTCGGCTGCCCAGGGTTTGCTGGTTCGGATCCTGGGCTGGGAGGTACGCACCACTTACCAAGCCATGCTGTGGCTGCATCCCACATAAGTAGAGGGAGATGGGCACAGATGTTAGCTCAGGGCCAGTCTTCCTCAGCAAAAAGAGGAGGATTGGCGGCAGATGTTAGCTCAGGGCTGATCTTCCTCAAAAAAAAACACACAAAAAAACCAAAAAACAAAAATCTATTTGGGACTGGCCTGGTGGCATAGTGGTTAAGTTCCCAAGCTCTGCTTCAGTGGCCCAGGGTTCGAGGACTCAGAGCCTGGGTGTGGACTTACACATCATTCATTAAGCCATGCTGTGGTGGCATCCCACATACAAAATAGAGGAAGACTGGCACAGATGTTATTAGCTCAGGGCCCATCTTCCTCACCAAAAAAAAAGGAAAAGAAAAATCATCTAGGCTGTTGCATGTATCAATAATTCATCCTTTTGCACCCTAGCACACAGGAGTGCACTGAAGGTAACCCTACCTCCGTTAGCATAATAGAAATCACACCTGGGGGCAGAGAGCTAGCATGCTAATGACCCATGCGTCACATGAGGCAACCTGTTGAACAACAGCACAGGCACAAGGAAAGGCCCACCTCAACCTGCCACGAGGAAGCACTCCTCTCAGCCTTTGCCTCACAAAAGCCCCACAGTCCCGCTCCCTAAGGAGCTGACCACCTGCCCCTTTCCTTTCTGCACCAGCTCCCTTGTGCCTCTCCTGTGCATAAACTAATAAACTTATTTTCTTTTTGTTGTTTTGGGGGTTTTTTGAGGAAGATTAGCTAACATCTGCCACCAATCCTCCTCTTTTTGCTGAGGAAGACTGGCCTTGAGCTAACAGCTATGCCCATCTTCCTCTACTTTATATGTGGGGCACCTGCCACAGCATGGCTTGTCAAGTGGTGTATAGGTCCGCACCCGGGATCTGAACTGGAAACCCTGGGCCGCCAAGGGCAAACATGCGAACTTAAGTCCTGCGCCACCGGGGTTGGTCCCATAAACTTTTATTTTCTACGTCCCCCCCAAAATACCAAAAGATGTTCAAATTCACTAGACTCTGGGTAATGCACATTAAAATAATAACCAGGTATCCTTTTATAGCTTTCTGACTGACAAGAAATTAAAAAGAGCTCTGACGAGAGATGTGGAAAAAAGGTACCTTCTTACTTGCTGCTGGATATAAGACGCTATTTTAGAAAGCAAGCTGAGACTTCTGACGTCATCAAGATGGTGGAGTAGAAGACCCCAGCCTCCATGCACCAACAAACAACGACTAGACAGCTATCCACCGACAAAAACAGCTCTGGGAGAGCTCAGGAGTCCACCTAGGAAGCTCCAATAACACAGGGGAGCAAAACCTGAGACTAACTGCACCAAAAGGGGAAGAAAACTGTCTAATTTGCCGTAGCATCCCACCCCCGGCCAGCTGCTCGGCCTCAGGAGAGAGCTCCAGACCAGCGGAGCTCCCCCCGGGGAAGAGTGGTGGGGCACGCGCCAGGCTCGCCTGCCTGTGGGGCCCCGACCAGGAGCGCTGCAGTCTCACCCGCCCAGGGACCCGCAGAGCTGAGACGGAGAAACCGGCTGGGACGAGGAGAAAGGGCAGCGGCTCCAGCATCAGAGAAAGAGGCAGGAAGCTCACATGGACAGATAACGGCTGAAAACTTCCCCAGTCTGAGGAAGGAGAGGGACACCCAACACACGAAGTTCACACGTTCCCAGTCAGTCCAGCCCAAAGACAACTGCACCAAAACACATATAATGGAATTCAAAAATCAAAGACAAACAGAGACTCTTGAAAGCAGCAAGGGCAAAGCACAGCACACGCAAGAGATCCCCCCCCCCCACAAGGCCATGAGCAGGTGTCTCAGGACAGCCAGTGGGCCAGGAGAGGGGGTGATGAGTCAGGAGCTCTGAAAGGAGAAAGCTGCCTGCCAGGAATACTGCACCCAGCAAAGCCGTCCTTCAGAACTGAAGGAGAAAGAGAGCACTTTCCAGACAGACGAAGCTGAAGGAGTTCCTCACCACTAGAACTGCCTTACAAAGAATACTAAAAGGAGCTCTTCAAGTTGGAAAAAAAGGACACTAAGTAGTAAAATGAAAATGTAAAACTCACTGGTAAGGTAAGCATATAGTCAAATTCAGAATACACTGATATTGTAAAGCCGGTGTGTAAATTGCTTATCTCTAGTATAAAGATTAAAAGACAAAAGAATTAAAAATAACTATATCCACAATAATTTCTTAATGGATACACAATATAAAAAGATGCAAATAGTGATACCAAAAACATAAAATATGGGAGAGAGGGAAGTCAAAGTGTTGAGTTTTTGTATGTGAACAAAGTTATCAGCTTAAAACAGACTATTAGAAATGATGTAATATTTTCTGTAAGCCTTTCTTAGGCAAAGAAAGGCAAAACCCTATAGTAGGTAACAAAAGACAAAGAGAAAGGAATGGAAGCATACAACTATAGAAAAGCATCACATCACAAAGGAAGACAACAGGAGAGCAAGGAACAAAGGATCTACAAAACAACCAGAAAATAATTAACAAAATGGCAATAGTAAGTACTTATCTATTAATAATTAAGTAGAAATGGACTAAATTCTCTAATCAAAAGACACTGAGTGGCTGAGTGGATAAAATAACAAGACCCAACTATATGCTGCCTCCAAGAGACTCACTTCAGCTTTAAGGACACATGGGCTGAAAGTGAAGGATGGACACATACATACCATGCAGAGGGAAACAAAGGGGAGCAGGAGGAGTATACTTACATCAGACAAAACAGACTTTAAGTCAAAAACTGCAATAAGAGACAAAGAGGGTCACTACAAAAGGATAAAGGGTCAATTCATCACGAGGAAATAATAATAGTTATATATATTACTTTTATCATCACTATTACATATATATACACATATCTGATGCACACATATCTGACATATATGTGTGTGTATACAGGCATCTGATATATACATATCTGAAAGAAGAAATAGACATCAATACAATAATAGCAGGGGACTTCAATACCCCACCTTCAAAAAAAGATAGATCATCCAGACAGAATATCAATAAGGAAACACTGGACCTGAACTACTCTTTAGATCAAATGGGCCTAACAGACCTATCTAGAACATTCCACCCAACAGCAGCCAAACACACATTCTTCCCAAGGGCTCACAGATCATTCTCCAGGAGAGATCATATGTTGGGCCACAAAACAAGTCTTAACAAACTTAAGAAGACTGAAATCATATCAAGTATCTTTTCGGACCACGATGGAATGAAGTAGAAATGAGTAAAGGAGGAAATATGGAAAATTCACAGACAGGTGGAGACTGAACACACTCCTCAACAAACAATAGTCAAAGAATAAATCAAAAGGGAAATTAAAAAATATCTTGAGACAAATGAAAATGGAAATACAACATACCAAAACTAGGTTGAAAGTTAGTATAAAAAAGGAAATAACAAAGAGCAGACTAGAAATAAATGAAACAAAGAATAGAAGGATAATAGAAAAGATCAATAAAACTAAGAGTAGGTCTTTGGAAAAGGTAAACTGACAAAACTTTACCTAAACTAACCAAAGAACAAAGAGAGAAGATTCAAATAAATAAAATCAGTAATGAAAGAGGAGACATTACAAGTGACACCACAGAAATACAAATGGTCGTAAGAAACTACTATGAACAATTATATGTCAACAAATTCAATAACCTAGAACAAATGGAATAAATTGCTAGAAATGTACAACCTACCAGGACTGAATCATGAAGAAATGGAAAATTTGAACATACCAATAACAAGCAAGGAGACTCGATCGGTAATCAAAAATCCAACAAAGAAAAGTCCAGGAACAGCTGGCTTCACTGGTGAGCTCTACAAAACATTTAAAGAATTAACACCAATCCTTCTCAAATTCTTCCAAAGACTGAAGAGGAAGGAACACTTTCAAACTCGTTTTACCAGACCAGTATTACCCTGATACCAAAGCCAGACAAGAACACTACAAGAAAAGGAAATTAAGGGCCAATATTCCTGATGAACCGATGTAAAAATCCTCAACAAAATCCTAGCAAGACAAATTCAGGAGCACTTGAGAAAGATCATACACCATGATCAAGTGGGGTTTATCCCTGCGATGCAGGAAAGTTTCAACACACACAAATCAATCCATGTGATACAGCACATTAACAGAATGAAAGATAAAAATCAGATGATCATCTCAACAGATGCAGATAAAGCATTTGACCAGTTTCAACATCCTTTCATGATAAAAACTCTCGATAAATTAAGTGTAGAAGGAATGTACCTCAACATAATAAAAGCCACATATGACAAACCTACAGCTAACATCATACTCAGTGGTGAAAAGCTGAAAGCTGTTCCTCTAAGATTAGAAACAAGACAAGGGTACCCACTCTTGCCAATTTTATTCAACATAGTCCTGGAAGTACCACCCAGAGCAATTAGGCAAGAAAAAAAATAAAAGGCATCCAAATCAGAAAAGAAGTAAAATTAACTCTTTGCAGATGATGTGATTTTACACAGAGAGTCTTTGCTAAAACTCTACCAAAAGATTGTTAAACAAATAAATGAATTCAGTAAAGTTGCAGGATACAAAATCAACACACAAAAATCAGTTGCATTTTTATATACTAACAATAAGCTATCAGAAAAAGACATTAAGAAAACAATCCCATTTACAATAGCAGCAAAAAGAAAAAATTCTTAGGAATAATTTAGCCAAGGAGGTGAAAAATCTATACACTGAAAACTGTATGTATTGATGAAAGAAGTGGATGAAGGTACAAATAAATGGAAAGATATCCCATGTTCATGGATTGGAAGAATTAATACTGTTAAAATGTCCATTCTAGGAGTCAGCCTCGTGGCACAGTGGTTAAGTTTGGCATTCTCTGCTTTGGCGGCACGGGTTCACATCCGTGCAGACCTACACCACTCGTCAGCCATACTGTGGCAGCAACCCACACACAAAAAATAGGAATTGGCACAGACGTTAGCTCAGGACTAATCTTCCTCAGCAAAAATAAATAAATTAATTAATTAATTAAAATGTGGATTCAATCCAAAGTGATCTACAGATTTAATGCAATCTATCAAAATTCCAATGGCATTTTTCACAGAAATAGAAAAAAAATCGTAAAATTTGTATGGAACCACAAAAGACTCTGAACAGCTGAAGCAATCAAGCAGGAAGAACAAAGCTGGAGGCATCACACTTCCTGATTTCAAACTATTTTACAAAGCTATAGAAAACAAAACAGCATAGAAATGGCACAAAACATACAGGAAGACATGTGGAACAGAAGAGAGATGCCAGAAATAAACCCACAAATAGACAGGTAACTGATTTTCAAAGAAGATGACTACAATAGACAATGGGGAAGGATACTCTCTTCAACAAGGGGACGGAGAAAACTGGATATCCACATGAAAAAGAATAAAACTGGACCCTTATCTTACACCATACACGAAAATCAACTCAGAATGGATTAGAGACTTAAATTTAAGACCTGAAACCAGAAATCTCCTAGAAGAAAACACAGGAGAAAAGCTCCTTGACATTCCTCTTGGCATTGATTTTTTTAATACGACACCAAACGCAAAGGCAACAAAAGCAAAAATCAACAAGAAGGACTACACTAAATAAACAGTTTTTACACAGCAAAGGGAATAATCAACAAAACAAAAAGGCAACCCATGGAAGGGGAGAAAATATTGGCAAACTGTCTATCTGGCAAGGGGTTAATATCAAATCAACACAATCCACACCTTAAATTTACACAATGTTATATCTCAATTATATCTCAGTAAAGTTGGAGGGGAAAAAGAAAATCAAAATGTAAGAAACACAAACAACTCAAGCAAAAAGATAAATAATCCAATTAAAAAATGGACAAAGGATCTGAATAGACAATTTTTCAAACAGACATACAAATGGCCAACACATCTATGACAAGATGCTCAACATCATTAATCCTCAGGGAAATGTAAAACAAAACCATGAACTATCACCTCTCACCCATTCGGATGGTTATTAGCAAAAAATCAAAAGGTAACAAACGTTGGCGAGAATGTGGAGAAAAGGGAACCCTTGCGCACTGCTGGTGGGAAGGTAAATTGGTACAGCCATTATGGAAAACAGTATGGAGGTTCCTCAGAAACTTAAAAGTTGAACTACCATATGATCCAGCAATCACACTTCTGGGAATATGTCTAAAGAAAATGAAATCACTATCTCAAAGAGCTATCTGCACTCCCATGTTCACTACAGCATTATTCATAGTAGCCAAGATACGGAACCTAAGTGTCCATCAACAGATGAATGGCGCAATATTGTGTCTTATATTTGGTCATCTGAATGACCAAATATATTTCTCATATATATTTGGTCTTCTTTCACATTTCCAAAGTACTGAGAGTGATTAAGCCATCTCTTGTTATGTTAATAAGGTGACTTTGGGACAGCACCTAAGGGTGGGAGCTGGTTGCCAGGAGAAATCAGCCATGCAATTAGAGGATCAGAACTTTCCGCCCCACTCCCTAATTTCCAGGGAGGGAAGAGGGGAGCTTAAGGTTGAATCCATTGCCGATGGCCAATGACTTAGTCAATCATGACTATATAATGAGGCTTCCATAAAAGCCCCCAAAGGACACCTCATTCCCCTTCTTTTTCTCAGAGATCTTCCAAGTTAGAGAACCAGAGCACTTCCAGGTGCCACTGTACCAGGCCCCAAGCTCCACAAGAACAGAGCTCCTTTGTTGGGGACCTCGCCCTATGTATCTCTTCATCTGGCTGTTGATTCATATCCTTTAATATCCTTTGCAATAAATTAGTAATCTAGTGAGTAAACAGGTTTTCTTGAGTTCTAGGAGCCATTCTAGCAAAGTAATCAAACCTGAGGAGGGGATCGTGGGAACCTATAGTTCCTAGCCCTTCAGGCAGAAGCACAGGTGACAACCTGAGCTTGCCACCAGCGTCTCAAGAGGAGGGCAGTGTTGTAGGACTGAGCCCTTTATCTGTGGAATCTGATTCTATCTCCAGGTAGAGAGTGTCAGAACTGAGTGGGATTCTCAGACACCTGCTGGCATCTGAGGACTGCTTGCAGGGGTGGGGAAGCTGCCACACACACATGTTGGAAATCGGGCCAGGGACCCTTTGAAAATGGATAGAGAAAATGTGGGATATATACATATAAATACATATTTTACATCATAAAATATATAAATTTCTATCAATTACATTACAAAATATATAAATAAATTTTTATTTTATATGTTTATATGTGTATATATATGTACTGCATTTTCTTTGTGTAGATATATAATGGAATACTATTCAGTCTTAAAAAAGAAGGAAATCGTGCCATTTGAGAGAACATGGATGACCCTGGAGGGCATTATGCTAAGTGAAATAAGCTGGACACAGGAAAACAAATATAGCATGATCTCACTTATATGTAAAATCTAAAAAAAAACGTCAAATTTATAGTAACAGAGAGTAGAATGGTGGTCACCAGGGGCTGGAAAGTGGGGCAAAGGGGAGATGTTGATCAAAGCGTAGAGGCTTTCAGTTATAAAATGAGTAAGATCTGGAAACCTAATGCACAGCATGGTCACTGTAGTTCATAACGTATTATTATATACTTCAGATTTGCTAAGAGAGTAAATCTCAAGTGTTCTCGCCACACACAAAAAATGGTAACTATGGGAGGTGACGGTCATGATGTACCATAATTTATTAATTTGTTTGTGGTAATCATTTCACGATGTGTATATATATCAAAACATAACACTGTACATCTTAAATATAACAATTTCAATTTGTCAAAAATAAACTTTTTTAAAAAAAGAAAGCAATCTGAAAAGATCCATTAAGATAAAAAATGCACATACGTGTCAACCTCAGAATCCACTCGTGGGAATCCATGTCATAAAAATAAAAGCGCCAGTGTGTAGAACAAGTGTGTTAAGGATGGTTATTGTGGCATTATTTGAGAAGAAAAAACTGAAAAAGGTTAATGCTCAACAATACGGGAATGGCTGAATAAAATATGTTCATGAATGTTTACTCAGAATCACCTGAAGCATTATTTGAAGACAAATTTGGGGAGAAAAAAGTTGGTCCCTAACAATATGGAAATTTCAGAATAAATTATGGCACATCATGACCGTGGAATATTAGATGGCCTTTACAAAGAATGAATTAGACTTGTCCCAGCTGACTTGGGAGGACTGTTGGGTGAGAAAAGCAAGAAGCAGGAAGCACGATCCCGTGGAGGCAGAAGAGGTGTGGGTCGAAAGCAAGGCGGGGAGGAGCGAGGAAACGGGCTGAAATGGCGGAGAGAGTAAAAGGCAGGCATACAACTACCCGGCTACGCAAAATCGTCCATATGGGCTTATCTGTGTCATCAATAGAGAGTTTGGAGATTTTTGTTGGTTTTTTTGGAATCAGCTAATCTGTTCAGAAGTGGAATTGAGGGGCCAGGCCCAGGACAGCTGGCCATGGCCCTGCGGTTCGGAGACATCCCGGGTAATCCCAAACAGACTGCTGAGCCCGGAGGGGCAGCCAGCAGGGAGGCCCAGGTGTCAGCTGTCCTTACAAGGGAGGGGTGGGGAGAAAGACAGGACAGGGGGGCAAAGGGAGAACTGGGTACGACACTACTGTTACCACAAACGTTTTTAGATTCATTTGTTATACAGTGTATCACTTTGATATAAAATAAAAATGTTAGAAGTAAAATAGAACCCCTATGGAGCCTGCCATATATATTTATTTTTGCTGAATCGATGGCTCAAATATAATCATCCATGTCTAAGTGGTTTTTTAGCTATGCACCTGTTTTTCTGTCCACCATCTCATGTGAGCTTTCCGTGATACCGGTGGGGTAAACGACTCGCTCTGACCTGGAAATTAGCGAGAGGCAAAGATAAGCCCAACTCACCTGGCAGCCGCGGAGCCCAGGCTCACTGCCTCTGCCCCACACCACCTGACCCTCACAGGGAGCGCCAAGAGGAGACACTGGGAGCTGACCAGGAAAAACCTCAAAAAAGTAGCAGCTCTCAGTTACTACTAATGCTAATGAGAGACGCCAGCATTTTTGAGTACCTACCACGAGCAGACCCTGTTCTAAGATCTTGACACATGCTAACTCGAGTTATTCTCACAACAATCACTAGCCCCACCTAAGACCTTCTCCATCCCAGGTGGCAACTCTCTCCTGCCAAAAGCCTTGGAGTTATGATGGACACCTGTCATCCACACCCACTCAGGAATTTCCCTTGGCGCTACCTTCACTATACACACAGAATCCAGCCACTCCTCACCACTTATACTGCTGTGGTCAGAGCTACGTCATCTTCCGCCCAATTTATGTCAACCACCTCCCTAGCGGGTATCCCCAAGGTCCGGTTCTCCACTCTGCAGCCAGAGTGATCACCTCAAAGCCTAAGTCCCTCCACGTCAAGCCTCCACCCGAGCCCGGCAGGCTCCCCCTTGTCAACGTCGGCGTGACCACAGTCCTCACAACGCCCTCCCCCACCCGCCCCATACCCACTCTCTGCTCTCTCACCTCACTGTCCACAGCGGTCTCAGCGATGTCCCTCAGCATGCCTGGCCACCTCAGGCCTCAGGGCCCCTCTCTCCGGAACGCCTCCCCAGATAGCTCCACTGATGATATCTTTACTGATGCTCGCGGAGGCCTGGAGCTGACCAGCCATCACTCCCAGTGCTTATTACCCTGAATCAGTTCTCCTCTTTTCCATAACATTCACCACCTTTCAAAAGACTACAGAATTTACCTATTCAGTATTTTTATCAGTTATTGACAGCCTCTCCCAAGTTAGGACGTAAGCTCCACAAAGGGCTCTGGGCTATTTTGTTTCCTGATGAAGCCACAACCCCACAGCAGTGCCTGACACACACTGGCCCCAACAACCATCTGTGGAATAAAGCAACTCGGTGTTACACACCAGATACTGGATGATTCCAGGTGAAATAACGCCCCACCAACTTTGTAAATCTACTAAAAGCAGAAAACAACATCCCCCAAAAGAGAAAGTGAGAGAGCCCACTTTACCACCAAGAGTAAAGTAGCCCCATTCTCCCATATTTACACTATTCGTAAGACTGTTGGGTGCATACCCACGGAACTCTAAGAAATACAGGGAAGACTACTTGCTTACACATTCCACAAATGTAATTTCATGAAAATAAATTCATACTCTCTCAATATACAAAAAAAAGAAGCTCATTCTTTACAAAATTGATTGTTCTCAATATCTTGACATACATGTAGATTTCCTTCCCTAATGTCTATTCCATTATTTTATAAAATATTACGTGAGACTGTTATTTCCAGGATCACCTTCGATACTGAAAAATGATCATTATTCATGAACCAACAGCCTCATTTCTTCCATGTTAGCTGACAATCTGTCTTATTCCTATTCATCATATTCTACTTTCCACGTAGTTCACCAAATATTTTTCTGGATTCTTTGGCAAAGATGACCAAAATAGTTGTCCCACCCTCACTGACACATAACAGGGACAAAGTGGGAAATGTGTGAGCCGTGTGAAGATATACATAAAGCAAAAAGGACGATTCAGTCCAAGGTCAGGGAAATTTCTTTCCTTTTAAAAAGTGCATTATTAATAAAGTGACATGCATGACACAAAACTTATGACGTGTGTGCCTAAATTCCCAATTCCCTGTTCTCGGCGCTGAACATACGCACCGCCACATGTTTGCTGTGTTAACTTTAACCACGGATCTCAAAACGTATGACCAGCAGTAGCAGCATTGGAAAAGCTGAGGTGACTTTCACTTTGGGAGGAGGTAAAACCACAATTAAACACCGTAAGAAGCATTCTTCCTCCACAACAGCAGATACATTACCACATCACACGGGTACGCTATTTTCAGTTTTCCTTTCGATAAATTTTTATAATTTAACCCCCAGAGATATTAACTGCAATAAAGTAGCAGAAAAGAACACAGCATTGTAAAATTATTTCTGTCCCAAAGTCTTTAAGTATCAAGCAGACCAAGAGTTGAACCCAAGTACTTCTGGTACTGAAACTGCATATTCACAATACATATTAATGTTTTTTTCTCTGTCTGGGTCAAAAAAAAATCCAATCCACGTGAATTAAGAAACAAGAATACAATTTTCAATCTTATTATAGTAAATGAAGATAGCTGCATTCTGAAACTGAATTTTTGGTATTTAAGCATTCAGTAACAACAAAGCACCTCCCAAAAGAAGATTCAAACAAGGCCCCTTTATTTTTTAAGATTACACAAGTCTTTTCACAATAATGAAAAGAATTCCCACAATTTGTAAAAAATTACAGTGCACTGCGTGGGCAGTAAGACAAAGCCTTGGGCAGCCCCTCGCGCAGACGGTGTGGCCTGCCGAGATCCCCGGGAGGATCCTTGGCTGCAGGATGCTGGAGGATGCCTTGGCCGGAGCTACGCTGCACGCCCGGCCGGCCCTGAGTGCAAGGTGCCACGCACCAGAGGACTGGAGCAGCCCCTTCTGCAGCAGGACACCCAGGTACCTCATCTGCCACCACCCACCTGGTCGGCCCTTACTGGTGCCTCTTGTCCCACTCAGAAGAGTCTACGTTGTTCTCTAAAACGAAGTTCAGGAGGGTGTGGATTTGTGCACATGCTGCAGCAACTAACAAGGCAGCCTCCTGTGATCAAGGGTGGGACCACCGCTGCGGCTGAAAGGAGAAGGCCAACAGCGAGCCTCCCCAGGAAAAGAAAGTGTTTCTCAGCAGATATTTACTTATTCTTTGACGGAATAAGCACATAATCCTGTAGTGTGTAACTAAACATACCGCCCACTGAGGGCAACATTAAAGTACACAAGTGTTTACAGCAGCTGACAGTTTCAGACAGTACTGAACAAAGTGACCTACAACTACTTCTAAATGTTTTATGCTTAGAAAATCATTTAATCTTCACAACTACCCTGTTGTCATCGCCATTTTCAGCAGAGGAAGCTGCAGCACATTAAATAAGTTCGCACAGCGGTAGGAGGCTGAGCAAGGAGCCAGAACCAGGGGCAGTGGCGAACATTTGTTTACTTGATCAGAGATGTAAACATTTGAAGCGTAAAAATGGACGTTTAGGAATCCTGAGAAACTAAGCAAAAAACTCTGATAAAGCATGAGCAGAAAAACCAAGTCAACTAAGAGGAAACTCAGATGAGCCAAGACACCAAGACCTGATATGAAACAATGATATCACGGTGTGGGATCACAAAAATCTTTTAAAAATTCTATCAAAACTTTTCCCATCTGAGAAGTTTCATAGTAACTGCTTCCCTTCTGCTGTGCCTGTTTCCTAAAGACTGTCACCTGTCCTTTCTTGGAATGAAAATCCATTGTCCTGAGATGAATTCCCACTACATTTTTGTTGTTAAGGCGATTTTCTTAAGAAGAGGTTACATATGGTAGCTGGTTTGGTTTTTGTCTGGTTCGTGGAAAATAAAAAGTTAGCAACTGTCTGTAAGCTCACATGTAGTTTTATGGGCATATACTGCCCCAAATCTGGGAACCTCTTCTTGTTCAGAGTTCAGAGGACAGAGACGGGAGAGAAGACTCTGCTGTGGGCAGACTGAGAAAGGGTAAGACCAGAGCGCACAGTAGGGTGCTGGGCACCTCCCCCTCAACCCCGGCAGGGGCCAGTCTTCATATCCTGCGAGCAGGGCTGAAGGGAGCGCCATTGCCTTTGAGAATGCCAACAACGAAGACCAGGACTACCTGGGCGTCACGTCACATTTAGGGCTTCTTCGTGGAAGTGAGCCCTCTATCAATTTGTCATACATCGCACAGGCAAGAAAACAGAAGGTGCTCTCAACTCGCTGAAACAGCCCTTTCTCTCCCCTACATCCCTGCCTCCCTGCTCTTGGTGCTGATGCCAGAAGTCTCAGACTGGCAATCTGGACCCAGTTCAGCCTGCAGATGTTTTGTTTCTGCCTCACATTATCTAAAACCCAGGAAATTACACACACATTTTAAATAATTGGATTTCTGACTTCGACTGGGAGGAAAAAGACGTTAGGCCCAGCAACAAAGGACTCAGACTCCCGATGGATGAAGGCACCCATCCATCACACAGGCCCTGCAGATGGGTGGTGGTGCACCACAAACCATGGCTCCCTCCATCTTAAACCCAGGCTGCTTCACCTCCTCACATTTCCCGCCCAGCGCTGCAGACACTGGTGCTCCTGACCCTGGGAGCCTTCCTTGAGGAACCCTAAAGAACATTCCGGTGTGTTCAGAAGCCCTAAAAATTTCCTTGTAGGTTGGAAGATATATTTCAGCACAGATAGGGGCTGGATCTTCACTTCAAACTGGTTTCTAACTTACTTTTCCTATTTGTTTTTAATCTGGCTAGATCTAAATAAGGTCACATGAAACCTCTTTATATTTTAATTACACTTAGTCAAATGTTTGAAAAGAAAAAGGCAACAGTCCCACCTAACCGTGTAAGTGGCTTTATTCTTAAGGTGTTTTTGTTTTTTTGGGTTTTTTTTTTTAGATTTTATTTTTCCTTTTTCTCCCAAAGCCCCCAGTACATAATTGTGTATTTTCAGTTGTGGGTCCTTCTAGTTGTAGCATGTGGGATGCCGCCTCAGCATGGCTTGATGAGTGGTACCCTGTCCGCACCCAGGATTCGAACCAGGGAAACCCTGGGCCGCCAAAGCAGAGCGCACAAACTTAACCACTGGGCTATGGGGCCGGCCCCTTAAGGTGCTTTTTACTGCATGTTAATTGTCAGCCATAACCATTTATTTCCAATTCATTTTCATCTCAAATGACTGGAGATAATTTAGCAAAGAAAACTCAGCAGTTACCATCTTCTCAAAAGCCAGCAAAATGTCAGGTTTCACTACACAGTTGTCCCTCGGTATCCTGGGGGATTGGTTCCAGGACCCCCCTCCATAATAAAATCCGCAGATGCTCAAGACCCTTACATAAAATGGCGTAGTATCTGCACATAATCTACACACATCCTCCCGTACACCTGAAATCATCTCTAGGTTACTTATAATACCTAATACAAGGTAAATGCTATGTGAAGACTTGTCATACTGTACTGTTTAGGGAATAATGACAAGAAATACAGTCTGTACACGTTCAGGACAGAGGCAGCCATCACCAGCCTTTCAGTTCTCAGACCACTGGACCCACGGATGCGGATGGCCCACTGTTCTGATGCCTAAGAAAACAACAGACTCCAACTCTTTTGGGTAATATAGCTAGTGCAGAAGTAACACTGTAAATTTTATTCAGCTGAACTTAAGAAGACCTTTCAAAGAAATTTTCTTTATATGATACATGAAATATTCAGAATACTAATCATTTTAGTTCCCTTGCAAAACCATTTCTTCTATTACAGAAATTCTGAGTAGCTGATGACCTGAAAAACACGATGGTTTTGTTCAATTGAAAATTTTTAAATAAAAACAAAGACAGGTATCTTAAACACTCTTGCTAAGAGATAACTACCACTAATAACTCTGACCTTCAGAAATCACTGTGTAGCAATGTCAGCACATGTTTAGAAAAAGTAGTAACTAAAATCCATATGCATGTGTTCTAAAAGTATAAAGTACCATAGAAATACCAAATGAACTTGAAAAATCACCTCATAGAGTGCTAAATGGAGATGTGGGAGAAACCCCCCTAAGTTAGGATGCTCTGCATCACGACCTTGAAAAGTTCCTCCGTTAATTGAGTCTACCTAAAATTCGACTGTCAATGAGCCTTCCAAAACTCCAAGAGCGAGCCTTAAACAATTTAATGCGCCAGTCCTCTCTGCTTCCTTTACATCTGCTTTAGGTGCAAATCCCTATTAGTTGGTAAATCATTGACTGCATTTTGCCCAGGGGTCTCTACACTTAGCCCACAGACACAGAGTGAAACAAGACAAGAAACAACAAAGTGACAGAAAGGCCAGAGATGACATCAAAGAAGAATGACTAAAAATCTGTGGGTCTGATTTTTGTAAACTACTTGGGAAGCTTACCAAAAGCTCTGCACATACAGGCAATAATCAAGAAAATGGCTTAATGCTCACCCCCAAAACCAACATACAGTTCTCTCCTAAGGACCGTAATCCACAGCAGGCTCCGAGAGGCACAGGGCTCTCGGCTCATCCTCAGCGCAGACAGGGCCAACGGCCAAACCCACCAAGCCATCCCCCTTAGACTCCCAGGTTTTCCCCATCCTCAGGGTTGAGTGTCAAAAGCTAAGACTCACAACGTGCCCTCCACCTGCACCTTTGGACCAGGACACAATTTTAAGTTACCCACATTAGGCTACTCCCACCTCGTCTGCATCATCAGAAAACGACCTCCTAAGGCCACATGCCCCACCTTTAAACACAATCTTGCATTGTATCTGATTCTCCATGTGCAGTGGCAAGCACCTGAGCTGCAGTGGAAGATGCCTTTATGTCTCTCATGGACAGTCACGGTCACCCAATCAGCAATAAACCCAAAATTGTCATATGCAAGTGTGACTGTGGAGGGGTTTGGGTGTAAGATATCAGTACACGGCATGTATTATCTTTGAGTTCTTACAAGCACCATTTATAGACATCACTACCTATTTGTTTTATGTATTATATTTCATTCTCTGAACTTTGACTAGTTGTCAAACACCATTAAAATATTCCTTCGTGGAAATTTGAGTCCCTGTTGCTTCTTACATCATATTCAAGCTGTAAAAATGTACTGGAATCCAATCCCACTCCTACTCTCACCCCAAACCTCTACCTGCACCCAGGGCAACGCCTGGGCTGAGCAAGAGGCCAGCTTCTAATGCAGATAAAGCACAGATGAGGAGGAGAAAGAGTTTGCATACAAGGACTCTTACATTACAGCCAAACCACACAGGAGTAAGCCCCATATACTAAACTAATTTTCTTGATCAATTCCTTTTTTATTTTTAAGGGTATAGGGTACTGCAACAGCTCTCACTTTTTAAAGGCAAGAGTTAGCCTCGGTTGATAGCCATGTGAAAAACCTATTTATGCTTCTCTAAACTTTGAGCATAACTTCATTTTACGTATAATTGAGACTTTTTTTTAAACATTGGCACCTGAACTAACAACTGTTGCCAATCTTCATTTTTTTTTTTATTCTTCTCCCCAAAGCCCCCCGGTACATAGTTGTATATTCTAGTTGTGAGCACCTCTGGTTGTGCTGTGTGGAACACCACCTCAGCATGGCTTGATGAGTGCTGCTAGGTCAGTGCCCAGGATGCAAACTGGGGAAACCCTGGGCCGCTGAAGTGGAGAGCACGGACTCAACCACTCGGCCACAGGCCAGCCCTATGGGACATATTTTTACATGGTTTTAATATTTCCTGTCTTTCCCAAGAATGCAACTCTGTAAATTGAGGAAAAGTTTTACTTTGTTTCATGTGGAATTTTAGCAAATACTGCTCACCATATCAGAAGATCTCATTGAGTGCAGGCTGCTCAGAGACTCCGCTCCCCTGACAGGATCCTGCCAGCATGGCGTCAGTGACTTTCACAGTGAACCTACACAGAGGTACAGCATCCAACTACTTCATTTCTATTCAGGCTTAATGAAGTCCAAACATTTTGAAACACATACCATTTTATATAAATTATTTGCCATTTATTTCTCCCCTTTTATTATATATGGACATTATACTGACTTTTTAAAAGTAAGTATAGGTAAGTTATTTACCTATTAATTTCATTTCAGGAAACTAAGGAGGATGTTACAAATTTATGTTATCAAAGGGTTGATAAAGTTGAAACCCCTGATCCATAAACATTATTCCACTTTGGTACAACAAACAAGCGAAAAATGTATGTGAGTGACAGGTTATTCACTTAAGCTTTTTTAAAAACTTATTTTATTGAGGTCATACTAGCTTATGGCACTGTGCAAGTTTCAGGTGTACATCATTACACGTCAGTTCTTGTACAGCCTGCGTTACATTCACCATCAACAGTCTAGCTTGATCCATCACCTTACATACGTGCCTTTCACCCCTGTAGTCCTTTCCCAAGGCCCTTCCCTTCTCTCAAAGTCAAGCTTTTATTTTATGCCTGGCAGGGGGTGGGAGGAAGTTCAAACTGTGAGAACAAAACAAAAATAAAAGGTTCAATTTCCCATCCCCTCTTTAAAACTAGGTTTTCTCATTTTTAGTTCCAAAAGATTCTCATTGCCCGTGGGAAAGGGTAATCTTAAGGAGGGAGAAAAAGGGACCTGTGCATTTATTTAACCACAGGAATCTTCATTATAGAAACTTCCAAGTGGGTTAAGTAAAAATCAGAATAATTTAAAGAAAGTGAGTGAATTAAATCATCTCTCAAAATAATTTATAAACTATTTCTTTTTTTAAAGACTATTTTTTTATTGAGTTCATATTAGTTTACATCAATGTGAGATTTCAGTTGTGCATTATTTCTTGACTGTCACCACATAAGTGCTCCCCTTCACCCCCTGTGCCCACCCCCCCTCCCCTGGTAACCACTGAACTGTTTTCTTCGTCCATGTGTTTGTTTATATTCCACATAGGAGTGAAATCATCTGGTGTTTGTAGAAAGACCATTCTTGACCACCTTATATAAAACAGCAACCCAGCCCTCAATCACCCCTGTCCTCCTCAGCCTGCGCATTGCTGTCCATTGTTCTTATCACTACGTGACAGGTTACATATTTACTTATTTGTTTATTCTCTTTCCCTCTGCCTCCCACAGCCCCAAACTAGAGCATATGCAAGCACCAGGAAAGAGTCTCTGATTATTTCAGTCATTACTATATTCCCAATGCCTGGACATAGTAAGCAGTCAATAAATGTTTGTGGAATGAATAAATGAAGTATTCCCTTTCTGCTAAGGCAGTAGCACGCAAAGGCTCCCTGACACGTTCCATCCCTAACTTCTTCCTCTCCTTGGGAACAATAGGTACACTATTATTTAATTTAGACTTAATCTTTTAGGTAGAGTGAAATAAAGGGGCTGGTGCTTATGTGGTTCAGGACCAACAAGGACCAGCCCGATCACGATAACATCCACAGCTGCCAGCATGGGTGCTTCTGTCCCAGATGAACAGAGACCACCATACAACTTCTCCTTATTAGGCTTCTCTAATTTCCAATTCTATAGTGTCCCCACCAGGTGTTAAATTATGTTAAAGAATGAGAATGGACTGTTACATTTGATGTTTTGTATTTAGAAGCAATCTCAAACTTCCAGAAAAGTTGGAAGTGAAGTTAAAAAAAATACTTTGTGGAGAAGAGCCAAGATGGCGCCGTGAGTAGTCCTCTTTGTCTCTCGCCCTTCGAGTCTACAATTGTTTGGACACTTATCGCTTGACAAAGGATATCCAGACAGCATCTCAGGACGTCTGAGACACCCACGCGACTATACATCGGAAGGCGGATGGACTTTCCTCCGGGAGGATGTGGAAATAGGTGAAAACTCTCCGACCCCGACGGGCAGCCTAGTACCCGCAAGCGGCTTTCTTCCAACGGACGCCCCCAGAGGATCCACACACATCTAGGGCAGGAGCGAGAACACAACAGAGGAGCGACGGTGGAAACAGGTGACCAGAACCCTACCTAAACCCCCTGCAATTACTCCTAAACGCAGAGGGAAACTTTGGAGTTGCACACCTGAGCCCGCGGGGAGAGTCTCTCCCCGCCATTGGCGGGGAGACCCAGCCTGGTGCTCGGGGCGCCCGGAGGGTCCCAGAGAGAGACACGGAGGACACGGAGATCTCCCAGCTGCCGTTGCCCGCCCCGTGGGACTAGGGATTGCCAGAGATCTCGGAGAGAACCGGGGCTGGGGGAATTTTCAAAGGCCAGTTCTGCAACCTGGAGGGGAAGCACCGGAGCTCCGCCCGGGCAGCAGACAAAACTCTCTGTCTGCCGTTAGCAGAGGGGCCACGCTGAGCATTCACAGCTCCGGCAGAGGCCCGGAGAGAATCCCAGAGGGTGGGGCGACCCCCAGCTGCCGTTGCCCGCCCCGTGGGGCTAGGGATTGCCGGAGATCTCGGAGAGGACCGGGGCGGGGGGAACTTTCAAAGGCCGGTTTTGCGACCCGGAGGGGAAGCGCCGGAGCTCCGCCAGGCAGCAGACAAAACTCTCTGTCTGCCGTTAGCAGAGGGGCCACGCTGAACATTCACGGCTCCGGGAGAGGCCCGGAGAGAATCCCAGAGGGCGGGGCGACCCCCAGCTGCCGCTGCCCACCCCGTGAGGCTAGGGATTGCCGGAGATCTCAGAGAGGACTGGGGCTGGAGAGAGTTCCAGAGACCCAGCTTAGTAGCCTAGGGGGAAACCCTACAGGCTCACAGCAGCCTTAGGGAAAGCCTCTGCACAGCACCAGTAGAAGGCACCCAGCCGCCAGCCACAAGGCTGGAAGACCCCAGGGCAAAAGCAGCATAGCTAGGTGTACCAACCACAGACTGTAGAAGATGCCAATAGCTCTCCTGCGACCCATAGAGGACAAGTGAGATTTGGTGGGTGCCGACAGCAACGGAGCGACCAATATAAGGGATCCCACCCCTGGCCGCTGGAAAAGCCCATAACACCGTTGCAGACCCCAATGAGAGAGCACATCTAGGTGGGCTGCAACAGTAGGCACCTGCAGCCTGAAGCCCCCCTGTGACGGCCCCCACGGCAGAGGAGGGAATCCAAAAGGCCACTGTGGCTACGAAGAGGGGCCCAGGCCCAGGTAGCAACTACGGACAGGGTTCCTGGTTGGTGAAATATAAACAGTTGCTCCTCCCACTGCAGCAGCTGAAAGAAGTGAAAGGAGCAACTAAACTCTATCTCCATGCGGAGGCACAAATCAACATCAAGCAATATGAAAAAATACATTAAATCTCCAGAACAGAAAGAAAATAACAAATACACAGAAAACAATCCCAAAGAAAATGAGATATATAACCTAAATGACGATGACTTCAAAACAGCCATCATTAAGATTCTCAATGAGTTAAGAGAGAATTCTGACCGACAACTCAACGAGTTCAGGAGCTATGTCACAAAAGAGTTTGATACGATAAAGAAGAACCAAACAGAAATATTGGAAATGAAGAACACAATAGAGGAGATTAAGAAAAATCTAGATGCTCTGAACAGTAGGGCCGATAATATGGAGGAAAGAATTAGCAATTTGGAAGATGGCAATATAGAATTGTTGCAGGCAGAGGAGGAGAGAGAAGCAAGACTTAAAAGAAATGAAGAAACTCTCCGAGAATTATCAGACACAATTAGGAGATGCAACGTAAGGATTATAGGTATACCAGAGGGAGAAGAGAAGGAGAAAGGGGCAGAAAACCTATTCAAAGAAATAATGGCTGAGAACTTCCCAAATCTGGTGAGGGAGATGGATCTTCAGGTGACAGAAGCCAATAGATCTCCAAACTTTATCAACGCAAGAAGACCAACTCCACGGCATATAGTAGTGAAGCTAGCAAAAGTCAACGACAAGGAGAAAATATTAAGGACAGCCAGGCAAAAGAAACTAACCTACAAAGGAACCCCCATCAGGCTATCAGCAGATTTCTCAGCAGAAACTTTACAGGCTAGAAGAGAGTGGAATGATATATTCAAAAATTTGAAGGACAAAAATCTACAGCCGAGAATTCTCTACCCAGCGAAAATATCCTTCAAATACGATGGAGAAATAAAAACCTTCCCAGATAAACAAAAATTAAGGGAGTTCATTGCCACAAAACCTCCTCTTCAGGAAATCCTCAGGAAAACCCTCATTCCTGAAAAATCCAAAAAAGGAAAGGGGCTACAAAACCAAGAGCAGAGGAGATAAGTAGAAGGACAACAACAGAGAGTAGCAGCTCTACATCAGAACAGATTAAACCATGGGACGAGAAACAAAGGAAACTGAAGAAAACCGGAAAACAAGACATAAAATGGGAGTGGTAGGCCCCCACGTCTCAATAATCACTCTAAATGTAAATGGATTGAACTCCCCAATCAAAAGACACAGAGTGGCAGGATGGATCAAAGAACAAGATCCAACAATATGCTGCCTCCAGGAAACACACCTCAGCCCCAAAGACAAACACAGACTCAGAGTGAAGGGATGGAGAACAATACTCCAAGCTAATAATGAACAAAAGAAAGCAGGTGTCGCTATACTAATATCAGACAACGTAGATTTCAAAGCAAAACAGATAAAGAAAGATAAAGAGGGACAGTATATAATGATAAAAGGGACTCTCCACCAAGAAGACATAACACTTATAAATATATACGCACCCAACACAGGAGCACCAAAATTTGTAAAGCAACTCTTAATAGAACTAAAAGAAGACATCAACAACAATACAATAATAGTAGGGGACCTCAACACACCATTAACACCAATGGACAGAACATCCAGACAGAAAATCAACAAGGAAATAATAGAATTAAATGAAAAATTAGACCAGATGGACTTCATAGATATATATAGAACACTTCATCCAAAAACAGCAGGTTACACATTCTTCTCAAGTGCACATGGAACATTCTCAAGGATTGACCATATTTTGGGAACCAAAGCAAACATCAATAAATACAAGAGAGTTGAAATAATATCAAGCATCTTTTCTGATCATAACGCTATTAAACTAGAAAACAACTACAAGAAAAAAGCAGAGAAAGGTGCAAAAATGTGGAGACTAAACAACACGCTTCTCAACAAACAATGGATCATTGAAGAAATTAAAGAAGAAATCAAATATTATCTGGAGACAAATGAAAATGAGAACACGACATACCAAATCATTTGGGATGCAGCAAAAGCAGTCCTAAGAGGGAAATTCATCGCAATACAGGCTCACCTCACTAAACAAGAAAAAGCTCACGTAAGCAACCTCAAACGACACCTAACGGAACTAGAAAAAGAAGAAAAACAAAGCCCAGAGTCAGTAGAAGGAGGGAAATAATAAAAATAAGAGCAGAAATAAACGATATTGAAACAAAAAAGACAATAGAAAGGATCAATGAAACAAAGAGTTGGTTCTTCGAAAGAATTAACAAAATTGACAAACCCCTAGCCAGACTCACCAAGAAAAGAAGAGAGAAAGCGCAAATTAATAAAATCAGGAATGACAGAGGAGAAATCACAACAGATACCAATGAAATACAAGAGATCATAAGAGAATACTATGAAAAACTATATGCCAACAAATTGAACAACTTGGAAGAAATGGACAAATTCCTAGACTCCTACAATCTCCCCAAACTGAATCAGGAGGACATGGAGAATCTGAATAGACCAATCACAAGTAAGGAAATAGAAACGGTAATCAAAAACCTCCCCAAAAACAAGAGTCCAGGACCAGACGGCTTCTCTGGAGAATTCTACCAAACATTTAAAGAAGACTTAATACCTATTCTCCTCAAACTGTTCCAGAAAATTGAGAAAGATGGAGAACTCCCTAACACATTCTATGAAGCCAACATCACTCTGATCCCCAAACCTGACAAGGACAACACAAAGAAGGAGAACTACAGGCCGATATCACTGATGAACATAGATGCAAAAATCCTCAACAAAATTTTGGCAAACCAATTACAGCAATACATCAAAAAGATTATACACCATGATCAAGTGGGATTTATACCAGGGATACAGGGATGGTTCAACATCCGCAAGTCAATCAACGTGATACACTACATCAACAAAATGAAAAACAAAAACCACATGATCATCTCAATAGACGCAGAGAAAGCATTCGACAAGATCCAACACCCATTTATGATAAAAACCCTCAGTAAAATGGGTATAGAAGGAAAGTACCTCAACATAATAAAGGCCATATATGATAGACCCACAGCCAACATCATACTCAATGGACAAAAGCTGAAAGCCATCCCTCTGAGGACAGGAACAAGACAAGGGTGCCCACTTTCACCACTCCTATTCAACATAGTACTGGAGGTGCTGGCCAGAGCAATTCGGCAGGAAAAAAAAATAAAAGGAATCCAAATAGGTAACGAAGAAGTAAAACTCGCGTTGTTTGCAGACGACATGATCTTATACATAGAAAACCCCAAAGAATCCACAGAAAAACTATTAGAAATAATCAACAACTACAGCAAAGTAGCAGGGTATAAAATTAACGTGCATAAATCAGTAGCATTTCTATACACTAACAATAAACTAACAGAAAAAGAACTCAAGAACTCTATCCCATTCACAATCGCAACGAAAAGAATAAAATACCTTGGGATAAACTTAACCAAGGAAGTGAAGGATCTATACAATGAAAACTACAAGACTTTCTTGAAAGAAATAGGCGATGACATAAAGAGATGGAAAAACATTCCTTGCACATGGATTGGAAGAATAAACATAGTTAAAATGTCCATACTACCTAAAGCAATATACAGATTCAATGCTATCCCAATCAGAATCCCAAGAACATTCTTCACAGAAATTGAACAAACAATCCTAAAATTCATATGGGGGAACAAAAGACCACGAATTGCTAAAGCAATCCTGAGCAAGAAAAACAAAGCCGGCGGAATCACAATCCCCGATTTCAAAACATACTACAAAGCTACAGTGATCAAAACAGCATGGTACTGGTACAAAAACAGGTCCACAGATCAATGGAACAGAATTGAAAGCCCAGAGATAAAACCACACATCTATGGACAGCTAATCTTCGACAAAGGAGCAGAGGGCCTACAATGGAGAAAAGAAAGTCTCTTCAACAAATGGTGCTGGGAAAACTGGACAGCCACATGCAAAAGACTGAAAATCGACCATTCTTTTTCACCACACACCAAAATAAACTCAAAATGGATCAAAGACCTAAAGATTAGGCCTGAGACAATAAGTCTTTTGGAAGAGAATATAGGCAGTACACTCTTTGACATCAGTTTCAAAAGAATCTTTTCGGACACTGTAACTCCTCAGTTGAGGGAAACAATAGAAAGAATAAACAAATGGGACTTCATCAGACTAAAGAGCTTCTTCAAGGCAAGGGAAAACAGAATTGAAACAAAAAAACAGCTCACTAATTGGGAAAAAATATTTACAAGCCACTTATCCGACAAAGGGTTAATCTCCATAATATACAAAGAACTCACACTGCTTAACAACAAAAAAACAAACAACCCGATCAAAAAATGGGCAGTGGACATGAACAGACATTTCTCAAAAGAAGATATGAATATAGCCAATAGACACATGAAAAGATGTTCATCATCGCTAATCATCAGGGAAATGCAAATCAAAACTACACTAAGATATCACCTTACCCCCGTTAGATTGGCAAAAACATCCAAAACCAAGAACGACAAATGTTGGAGAGGTTGTGGAGAAAGAAGAACCCTCATACACTGTTGGTGGGAATGCAAACTGGTACAGCCACTATGGAAAACAGTATGGAGATTTCTCAAAAAGTTAAAAATAGAAATACCCTATGACCCAGCCATCCCATTACTGGGTATCTATCCTAAGAACCTGATATCAGATATCTCAAGAGTCCGTTGCACCCCCATGTTCATCGCAGCATTATTTACAATAGCCAAGACGTGGAACCAGCCTACATGCCCAGAAACTGATGATTGGATAAAGAAGATGTGGTATATATACACAATGGAATACTACTCAGCCATAAAAAAAGACGAAATTGGCCCATTCACAACAATGTGGATGGACCTCGAGGGCATTATGTTAAGCGAAATAAGTCAGTCAGAGAAAGACGAACTCTATATGACTCCACTCATAGGTGGAAATTAGTATATTGAGAAGGAGATCTGATCGGTGGTTACCAGGGAAAAGGGGGGGTGGGGGGAGGGCACGGAGGGGGAAGTGGTGTACCCACAACATGACTAACAAAAATGTACAACTGAAATTTCACAAGCTTGTAATCCATCATAACATTAATAAAAAAAAAAAAGAAAAATATTTTGTGTTCTGAGTCACTTGAGAGTAAATTGTGAAGTAGATGCCCCATCACCTCCAAATCCGTTCACGTGGATCCCTGACAACCGAGGACGTTCTTCTTCATAACCACAGTCTGCACAATCGGGGAATTGACAGTGACACAATACTACCCCCAGTCCTCGGTTCCCTTTCAAGTTTCACTAATTGTTCCAACAGTGAATTTTGAAACAAAAGGATCCTATTCAGAATCGCGTGTTGCATTTAGTCGGCACATCTCTTTGGTCTCTGGAACAGTCTTTCCGTTTTTCTTTGGCTTTTATGGCCTTGTGAAGTGAAAAAGCCAGTTATCTTGTAGAATGTCCCTCGATTTTGGTTTGTCTGATGTTTCCTCAGTGTTACATTGGGGCTATGCGTCTTTGGCAGAGATTTCACAGAAACAATGCAGTTCTTCTCACTGAAGGCTATCAGATTTTGATTTTCCACATGACTGATTTTGTTTACTTCATTAATTTGATTAAGGTGATATCTGCTAGGCTCCTCCACTCTAAAGTATTCTTTCAGACTTTAATAAGTATTTGGGAGGAGGTACTTTAAAGTTATATAAAGGTCACATTCCTCATCAACTTTCTACTCATTTATCTGTTTGTCTTAGTATGGATTTATAGATTCTTATTTTACTATATGACTAATAATTCATTACTGTCATTATACATTTTTTTGCTTAAACTTTCCTAGATTTGGCCAATGGGAGCCCTTGCATGCTAGCTCTTCTCTCCTTTTGACATGCTGTCATATTTCTTAGAGTTGTTCCTTTGTTTGTTTGCTCGTTTGTTTAATTTTTATTGAGTTAATGATAGGTTACAATCTTGTGAAATTTCAGTTGTACATTATTGCTTGTCAGTCGTGTTGTAGGTGCACCCCTCACCCTTTGTGCCCACCCCCTACCCCACCTTTCCCCTTGTACCCACTAATCTGTCCTGTTTGTCTACATTTTTAAATTCCTCATACGAGTGGAGTCATACAGAGATTGTCTTTCTCTATCTGGCATATTTCACTTAACGTAGTTCCATCAAGGTCCATCCATGTTGTTGCAAATGAGACAATTTTGTTCTTTTTTATGGCTGAGTAGTATTCCATTGTGTGTGTGTGTGTGTGTGTGTGTGTGTGTGTGTGTGTGTGTGTGTGTATACGCGCCACATATTCTTTATCCAATCATCTGTTGATGGGCACTTAGGCTGCTTCCACATCTTGGCTATTGTAAATAATGCTGCAATGAACATTGGGGTACATGGGACTTCTGGAATTGCTGACTTCAAGCTCTCTGGATAGATACCCAGTAGTGGGATAGCTGGGTAGTATGGTAGTTCTATGTTTAATTTTTTGAGGAATCTCCATATTGTTTTCCATAGCGGCTGCACAAGTTTGCATTCCCACCAACAGTGTATGAGGGTTCCTTTATCTCTACAACCTCTCCAACATTTGTTACTATTAGTTTTAGATATTTTTCTCATTCTAATGGGTGTAAGGTGATATATTAGTGTAGTTTTGATTTGCATTTCCCTGATGATCAGCGATGGTGAACATCTTTTCATGTGCCTATTGGACATCCGTATATCTTCTTTGGAGGAATGTCTGTTCATGTCTCCAGCCCATTTTTCCATTGGGTTGTTTGATATTTTGTTGTTGAGTTCTTTATATATGACGGATATTAAGCCTTTGTCAGATGTATGACTTGCAAATATTTTTTCCCAGTTAGTGCATTGTTTTTTTGTTTCAATCCTGTTTTCATTTGCCTTGAAGAAGCTCTTTAGTCTGATGAAGTCCCATTTGTTTATTCTTTCTATTGTTTCCCTTGTCTGAGAAGACATGGTGTCTGAAAAGATCCTTTAAATACTGATGTCAAAGAGTGCATTGCCTACATTGTCTTCTAGAAGCCTTATGGTTTTAGGTCTCACCTTTAGGTCTTTGATCCATTTTTGTTTATTTTGGTGAATGTGAGAAAGAATGGTCAATTTTCATTCTTTTACATGTGGCTTTCCAGTTTTACCAGCACCATTTGTTGAAAAGACTTTCTTTTCTCCATTGTATGCCCTCAGCTCCTTTGTCGAAAATAAGCTGTCCATAGATGTGTGGTTTTATTTCTGGGCTTTCAATTCTGTTCCATTGATCTGTGCACCTGTTTTTGTACCAGTACCATGCTGTTTTGATTACCATAGCTTTGTGGTAGGTTTTGAAGTCAGGGATTGTGATGCCTCCAGCTTTGTTCTTCTTTCTCAGGATTGCTTTAGCAATTCGGGGTCTTTTGCTGCCCCATATGGATTTTAGGATTCTTTGTTCTAATTCTGTAAAGAATGTCATTGGGATTCTGATTGGGATGGCACCGAATCTGTAGACTGCTTTAGGTAGAATGAACATTTTAACCATGTTTATTCTTCCAATCCATGTACATGGGATGTCTTTCCATCTCTTTATGTCGTCATCCATTTCTTTCAGAAAAGTCTTGTAATTTCCTTGTACAGGTCTTTCACTTCTTTAGTTAAATTCACGGTGAGGTATTTTATTCTTTTTGTTGCAATTGTGAATGGTATTGTGTTCTTGAGTTCTTTTTCTGTTAGTTCGTTATTAGAATATAGAAATGCTACTGATTTATGCAAATTGACTTTATAGCCTGCAACTTCGCTGTAGTTGTTGATTACTTCCAAAAGTATTCCAATGGATTCCTTGGGGTTTTCTATATATAAGATCATGTTGTCTGCAAACAGCGAGAGTTTCACTTCTTCCCTCCCTATTTGGATTCCTTTTATTCCTTTTTCTTGCCTGATTGCTCTGGCCAAGACCTACAGTACTATGTTAAATAAAAGTGGTGATAAAGGGCATCCTTGTCTCGTTCCTGTTTTCAGGGGGATGGCGTTCCGTTTTTCCTCATTGAGTATGATGTTAGCTGTGGGTTTGTCGTATATGGCCTTTATTATGTTGAGGTAGTTCCCTTCTATCCCCATTTTGTTCAGAGTTTTTATCATAAATGGCTGTTGGATCTTGTCAAATGCTTTCTCTGCATCCATTGAGATGATCATGTGGTTTTTATTCCTCAGTTTGTTGATGTGGTGTATCACGTTGATTGATTTGCGGATGTTGAACCATCCCTGTGTCGCTGGTAAGAATCCAACCTGATCATGATGTATGATCCTTCTGATGAATTGCTGAATTCGGGTTGCTAAAATTTTGTTTAGAATTTTTGGATCTATGTTCATCAGTGATATTGGCCTGTAGTTCTCTTTTTTCATGCTGTCCTTGTCAGGCTTTGGTATCAGCGTGATGTTGGCCTCATAGAATGTGTTAGGAAGTGTTCCATCCTCCCTAGTTTTTTTGGAATAGCTTGAAAAGGATAGGTATTAAATCCTCTCTGAAAGTTTGGTAGAATTCCCAAGGACAGCCATCTGGCCCTGGGGTTTTATTCTTTGGGATGCTTTTGATGGCTGCTTTAATCTTTCTACTTGTGATTGGTCTGTTCAAATTGTCTGCTTCTTCTTGACTGAGCTTTGGGAGACTGTAGGAGTCCAAGAACTTATCCATTTACTCTAGGTTATCCATTTTGTTCACATATAGTTTTTTGTAGTATTCTCTTATAATCCGTTGTATTTCTGCAGGATCTGTTGTTATTTCTTCTCTTTCATTTCCGATTTTGCTTATTTGAGCTTTCTCCCTTTTTTTCTTTGTAAGTCTGACTAGGGGTTTGTCAATTTTATTTATCTTCTCAAAGAACCAGCTCTTTGTTTCACTGATCCTTTCTACTGCCTTTTTTGTTTCAATAGCATTTATTTCTGCTCTGGTTTTTATTATTTCTCTCCTTCTGCTGACTTTGGGCTTTGTTTTTTCTTCTTTCTCTAATTCAGTTATGTGTAGTTTAAGATTGCTTATTTGGGATTTTTCTTGTTTGTTAAGATGTGTCTGTATTGCAATGAATTTTCCTCTTAATACAGCTTTTGCTGTATCCCACGAGTTGATATGCATGTTATCATTTTCATTTGTCTCCAGGTATTTTTTGATTTCTTCTTTAATTTTTTCAATGATCCATTGCTTGTTCAATAGCATATTGTTTAGTCTCCACATCTTTGTGCCTTTCTCAGCTTTCTTCTTGTAATTAATTTCTACCTTTATAGCATTATGATCGGAGGTGATGCTTGTTAATATTTCAATTTTTTTTAATTTGTAGAGGCTTGCCTTGTTTCCGAACATACGGTCTATCCTTGAGAATGTTCCATGCGCACTTGAGAAGAACATGTCTTCTGTTTTTGGATGACGTGTTCTATATATGTCTATTAAGTCCAATTGTTTTAGCTTTTCATTTAGCGCCACTGTTTCCTTGTTGATTTTCTGTCTCGATCTGTCCATTGATGTGAGTGGGGTGCTGAGGTCCCCTACTGTTATTGTGTTATTTTTTATATCTTCTTTTAGGTTTGTTAATAGTTGCTTTATGAACTTTGGTGCTCCTGTGTTGGGTGCACAGATATTTATAAACGTTATTTCTTCTTGATGAAGTGTCCCTTTGATCATTGTATATTGGCCTGCTATGTCTCTCTTTATCTGCCTTATCTTGAAGTCTGTTTTTTCTGATATAAGTATTTTGACACCTGCTTTCTTTTGTTTGCTATTAGCTTGGAGTATTGTCTTCCACCCCTTCACCCTGAGCCTGTGTTTGTCCTTGGGGCTGAGGTGTGTTTCCTGGAGGCAACAAATTGTTGGATCTTGTTCTTTAATCCATTTTGCCACTCTGCGTCTTTTTATTGGAGAGTTCAATCTATTTACATTGAGGGTGATTATTGATGCATGACGGCTTAATGCTGTCATTCTGTCACTCATCTGATTTTCCCGCGTTACCTTTGTTTCTCATCCTGTGTGTTTTAGCCTACCCATTGACTTCTGCAATTTCTTATGCTGGGTTTCTTAGATTTTTCCTTATTCATGTTTTGTGTCTCTGTTCTGTTTTTTAGTTTAGTGACTACCCTGAAGTTTGTATTCATAATCTCGTGTGTAATATAATCCATTTTCTGGTGGTCTCCTACTTCCTTGGTCTAGACTGATTTAGTCCCTTCCCTCTTCCTCTCCTAAATTATTATTTTCATGTCTTATTCCAACTCGTGTTGTGAATTTGTGGTTAGAGTGATAAGATCGTCTTTGCTTTGGTGGTTTCCTTTCCTTTATCCTAATGCTATACTTGAATATTTGCTATCCTATTCAGATTCTATTTATTTGTCTCCCTACTCTGTCTTTTGTGACCCCTTTCTCCCTTTTTTCTTTTTTCAGGTATGAGAGCCTTCTCAAGGATTTCTTGCAGTGGAGGTCTTTTGGCTACAAAGCCCCTTAGCTTTTGTTTGTCTGGAAAAGATTTAATTTCTCACTCCTATCTGAAGGATATTTTTGCTGCATAGAGTATTCTTGGCTGAAGATTATTATCCTTTAAAGTTTTGAATATGTCACTCCATTCTCTCCTAGCTTGTAAAGTTTCTGCAGAGAAATCCACTGAAAGTCTGATAGGGGTTCCTTTGTAGGTTATCTTTTGTCCTGCTGCCCTGAGTATTCTTTCTTTGTCTTTCATTTTTGCCATTTGTACTACTATATGCCTTGCGGTAGGTCTTTTTACACTGACAAATCTAGGAGATCTGAAAGCTTCCTCCACACACATTTCTCCCTCAATCCCTAGATTTGGGAAATTTTCTTCTATTATTTCTTTGAGCACACTTTCTGCTCCATTTTCCTTTTCCATGCCCTCAGGGACTCCGATAATTCTTAAATTGCATTTCCTCATTGAGTTTGCTATTTCTCCGAGATTTTCTTCATTTTTTTAATTCTTGTTTCTCTTTCTTCCTCTGTCTGGAGCCATTCAGCCTGTCTATCTTCAATTATGCTAATTTTCTCCTCTATCGTGTCTACACATGCATTCAGGGAATCCATATTCTGTGTTATCTGATCCATTGTACTTTTCATCTCTAGTATTTCTGATTGAATCTTCTTTATAGTTGCAATCTCTTTTGTGAAGTAACTCCAGAACTCGTCGACTTGTTTCTCTATATTTCCCTTTATCTCATTGAGTTTTTTGATGATAGCTACTCTGAACTCATTTTCACTTAGTTTACCTATTTCCAAGTCCTCGGGACTTAATTCTGTGTTTTTATTCTTTTCCTTTTGGTCTGGAGCTTTTATAAATTGCTGGATGGTAGAGGAGCAGTTTTTGCACATGCTGGCATTATTCATTTGGAGTAACAGCCTGTTGCCTCTAGGTGGGGGTAGAGAGCCGCGCATTCTGAGCCCTCCACCCTCAGCCACGATGGCGGTGTGCAGCACCGGTTGGAGGAGGAGGGGCACTTTCTCCCGCACACAGACCTGGATTCTGATCAGCTCTCGCTTTCTGGTTTCCCGGGGCCCTGGCTTGATGGGGTCCCCCCATGTGAAAGCTTTCCCCCGTTAGAGGGTTTCTGCTGCACGGGTGGTGGGAGTTCCGGACAATCCCGCAGACGCGCAGCCCCTCCCCCACTCCTTCCCTCACCGGGGGCATCCATCCCAGTCTCTAGGGGAGGAAGCAAAGATCTCTCTTACCCTGTTCCAGCTCCTCCAAGGGTGGCTCCAGCCTCTCCGCCCTCCATTGTTTGGCTGCTGTGGGTCTCTGACAATCTCTTTGTTATTATAATTTTTGGTTGAAATTCAGTTGTTCCTTTTGGTTGTAGTTTGGAGGGGAGAGAGTCCCAGGTGAGCTCACCCCGCCATGTCGCAGGCGTCCTATAAACCATTTCTTTTTATTTTTGGTTTTCACTGACATTTTTACTGACTTAGCCTGGGGAAAATTTTTTTACACTCATACAGAAGGGCATACATATTGGCGAATTTATTGTCTTCATTTGTGATATAACACTCAGTGAGAACATTCAAAGATGAGGACAGAGATTTTTCCATTTCCAAAAAGTGAACGCTTTCTTCTTTTGTGCCATATGCCAACAGTGGCCACATAAACAATACAGAAATACGACAACCCTGAAGACATCACCCACCCCTCCAAGGGGCTGATTAAAACCTTGGACTTTTTCTTCCGCCTGTGACACATGGTCCCTGGAGGGAGTGCTCTATGATCTGGCTGCCGGCGACTAGGACTGGTGTGAAGGGAACTCAGCCCTGCCACAGTGTGATCTTCCATAATCAGCTTCTACGTACCATCTGTGGAGCACCATAACGATGCTTGTCAATTATGGACTTGACAAAGATATTCTCACTCTCACTAACTTTGAGACAGCACGGTCACTCCCTTGTCAGCACAGGCACTGATACTTTTCACACCTCTCTTGTACAGTCTGAGGGTCCACTCACTAGCATGCACCATCTCCTCCTAGCTTTATTCTGGGTTTTTCCTAGGCAAAAAGGACAGAGTGCCCAGTGCCACTGCATGCAACAGGTACTCAAAAATGCTGTTAAATGAACAAATACAGGAATAAACCAGTGCATCTTTTCTAATGTAATACAGAGAGGCCTGAAATTTGAATTTGTGTCCCTGGTTGTGAGTTTTCTGGGGGCAAGACCAATGCCTCACTGTCTGTTTGGCTCCTTCTCATGTCTCTTACAGCCCACAGCTTAGCACATCTTGGCCAAAGTAGCACTAAATAAACACTTATGGAATGAATGAATATACTCTTACTCAGCAAATATTTATATTACTGGCTTCACAATTCCCAACTGTGCAAGTACACAAAGATTAATTATTATTCTACAAAATTCACCAAGCTATTGAACACAACTCTACTGCAAAACTTAGCTATGAAAACAAAGATTAACAGGCTGCAATTGAAAGCCACCTGGCCCAGGGTCAGCTCTGCCATTACTCAGGTCTTCTCCGGGCTTTCGTTTTGGCATCTCTGCAATATGGGATTTGGATTAGGAATATATGTGACAAGATTTTTTTATCCTCATTATCAGTAGAAATTTATGAGTTGGGTAAAGAGCATAGAGCTCAAAACCAAGTAATTTTATAAATTTGCCTTACTTATCAATGTGGTAAAATTTCAACTGCTTTACAACTTATTTTAGCTTTCAAAGTACTATTAATAATCTATGTCTTTGCCAAAGTTTGATTAACATTACTGGCAGTTGTATTTGGCTGGTCATCGCAAGACAGAATCAACAGAGATCATTTACGAGCATAAAACTACCATAAGAACTATTTTTTTTACAACAAGAGGAAAATGAGTTTTGAATTGATAAGAATTTCCTTCACGTTAGATCATTTGTTTTGGTTTTTGATGAGAAACACTGGCCCTGAGCTAACATCTGAGCCAATCTTCCTCTATTTTGTATGTGAGATGCCACCACAGCAAGGCTTGATGAGCGGTGTATAGGTCCACACCCAGGATCTGAACCCACAAATCCTGGGCCACCAAAGCGGAGCGCACAAACTTAACCACCAGGCGGGCCCCAAGATCGTTTGTTTTTTAATTCATATTCTGACATAATGACTTTTGCCCTTGGGCAGTTTGCATAATACAAGTGGACCTCTGATTTGTCATCTACAAACAGGCTGAATTAGATCAGTGGTTCTCACCCAGGGGCGATTCTGCACTCTCTGCCCCCTCTCAGGGGATGTTTGGAAACGTCTGAAGACATTTTTGTTGTCACAACTGAGTGGGGGGAAGTACCACAGAGATCTAGTGGGTGGAGGCCAGGGATGCTTCTGCTAAACATCCTACAGTGCACAGAACGGCCCTTAGAACAAAAAATTCCCTGCTAATAGTAGAGATTGAGGCAAATCTGAATTAGATTACTTCCAAAATCCCTAAAATTCAAAAAAATGTTAAGTCTAACTTGCTAAATGTGAAACAGCAGAAGCTTCTTCATAAGCTATAGCTGGCCTCTGACAGAAGAGCTACTCTGAGCTGAAAGGTGCAGAAATTTAAAAGACAATTTATTTGGATATAAATCCAATTTAAAACCATGCCTACTAACCTTACACTTTGTGAATCACATTGGTGGTTAATGTATAACTGTACCTTCACAGCTTCCTTTCTTTTTCCTCTCGCCATTTACTGCACGGCAATGGGCACCGTTCGTTTTGGACACAGATGCAAGCTGATTCTGAAAAGACTGAAATGATATTCTCCTTGTCCTCACAGTAGAAGAATAAAGTGGCCCTAAAGATTACTAATGATCAACTGCAGTGAAATGGATGGACGTCGCCATTCATGCAAAACACAAAGATGCCAACAGCTGGAAGTGGGGACGCTTCCATTCTATGTTCACGGTACATCCACAGGACGGGTGCCAACTGCCAGCTGCTAATTCACATGGGATGCCGAATCCAACAGTGTGACTTTCCCTATTATCCTTCTAAAAAGTACCAAATATCTGTGGCATTCAGTTAACAAAACAAATGAAATATACTCACGGCCCTGCACTGAATTCTACCCACTTGGACACCATCTACAAGCACAAGTCTTTTCCAAGCACACTTAGCAAAAGGACGATCTCCTGTGCTGGTCAAGACTTCTTAAATTCCTGGTCTGCGAGCCTTAACAGTTCCTAATCTAAGTTCAATGTATGTGTTAAGCTGCCCAAAAAACATCCAGATATCTTCTGGGAATAAACTCACAGCAAGCTCACAGTTTTGGAAAAGAAAGGGGGAAAAAATCTTTGCTCTAACCATCCTCAGAAATTGTGTGCATAAAATATAGATTTGGAAGTGCTATGCTGGCATCTCTCATAATTCATCTTGCTGATGTCTAGGACCAGGAATAAAGGTGTAATGATAGGGAATTAAAGGAGATTCTTTGCTATAAAGCAAAGAGAAGAACCTTTGACATGTAACCATAATGATAATAAAATGAGTGGCTGAAAGGTCGGGGCTGATGTTTTCAATCAAACCCAGAGCCTCAGCTGATTACTCACAGAATCATGAAATGCTAGGGTTTTGATGGAACTTCTTTCCTGTATTAGCCTGTCAGTAACTAACCCCAAATCATTCAACCTTTATTCACTGTCTCTAACATGTGTCAGGAAACTGCTAGGCTTTGGAAAGACGTGGTGAACTTAATCCCGACAGTCCCCTGAGGAGCAGAGGACAGCGAGGGTGCACCCTTCAGAGCGAAATGCCAGATGCCAGCCCACGGTGGCAGGAAACCACACGCGGGGCCCAGTTTTAGGGAGACCTGGAGGCCTCTGGGAGGAGGAGAAGTCACAACAAGAAAGGCAGGTACGAATGTGCAAAAGCCCACAAACGAGAGAGGACACCATCCCCTCGAATCATACAAAAGTCACATGTCCATCAGTTACCAAACTCTCAGAGAACTGGTGAAAAAATATATATTTTAACAATGGGAATATGTTTAAAAATTCCACAGAAACATGAATGAAAACTTTAAAAAGTGTAGGTTCTACCCAAATTTTGATAACTCTACCTCCCTACACAAGCACGTCCCTCACAGAGTCACAGGGCCTGGCCCAGCAGCCCACTCCTCACCCCCAGATTGAACCAGGTCAGACTTAAACAGGCAGAAATCGGTGTACACTCTCCATCATGAAAACAAGGAAGGTGCTGCTGAGTCAGAAAAACAATCTGATTAAAAGGAAGGTACATTCAGCTAATCACAGAGCTGATCCCACAAGTTACAGGCTGTAAAATGGCAGCCCACAAACTCATCTAGTCAGCAAACATATTCTGTTTACCTTCACAGGGTCCAAAAGGTTTGAGCTAGTATCTTTAAACAGGGAGGTTTCACATTTTTAAAAAGGTGGACATCTAATTTGAGTTTTTGCATTTTTTAAAAACAGTAACAATCCCCTTTAGACAATATGAGACCCCCTAGTTTGCCACAGTCTCCACCGCTCCCTACTGCTTCCACAGCACTAGGGATTTTTCTCCCTCTTACTATTCCTGTACTTTAAGAACTTCCTATAGTAGAAAGTACCTATGTTCAGTTTTCACAGGTGAGAAAACAAAAACAAAATCAAGAAAACTCTAAGTTTCCTCCTCTCTGCCCACTTCCCAGGCCCCTTTGCCCAGCCCGTTTAGACATCCAAATTGCTGACCCTGGATTTAGGTCATAATTCCATTTCCCAAACAGCACCAAGTCAGTGTACCACGCACAACCAGACCTAGAAAACCAAAGGCAAGGGCGGAACATCTGCTCATCTATGAACTGGGCCTTGGACTGACATCAGTGCCCACCAGGATCCATTTATACAGGCCTGGAATCAAGTCTATAACCTGCTCCTTTGTTCTATTTAGAAATAAATTAAAACAATAATAATAGTGACCAAAAGCAATCTTTTAAATGCTGCCACTCAAAAAGGTCCCATTTTTAAGTCTGATATACTCATAAAAGAAGAAACCATAAGGAATAAGCAACAGCTCATAATCGCAGGACCAGACTCTTGAGCAGCTTGAAGAGTCTCCCGGTGTTAGGATCGGCGTTGGGCCAACATGTTGTAGGGAAACTGAATAAATGGTCCATTTGGTGCATCCAGCAATTTTAGACCTTCCTAGACAGGACTGAAAAAGCCACACGAAGGCAGCTTGATGGCAGGTGCTAAGATTGCATGTACTCACACACACTGTCCATTTGCAGGCAGACTGGCGGTTCAAATTCAGGACAGCCATTAGGTCCTGTGTGAGCTAAGCAGAATACAAAACACCCACTGCCACAGCAAAGGGAAAGACAGCCCACATTTGCTAAACTCCAGAACCATGTGCCTAGCACACTGCTGGGTGCCTGACACATAGCACAGCCACACTGAGTTGCCTCCCTGAAAATGATCTCCCTCCAGCGGCCTGACACTGGAGAAATGGTCCAAGCAGAGCAAGCAGGTCTGGAGTCCTCCCCAGTCTTCCCTAGCTAGGAAAATGCACCCAGTTTCTCTTGCTAAAGATCAAGAGAGTAATCTTAGATTCCTTCCTTTCCCATACCCTCTAATCCATCAGCAATTTAGTAAATTCTCCCTCCAAAACACTCCTTAAGTCCTCCCATTTCTATCCATCTCCACACACACCTGTCTGGTTCAAGCACCAGGACTCCCACCTGGACACCTGCAACAGCGTCCTACCTGGTCTTGCCGCCTGCCCAATATTCTGTAGATGGCAGTCAGAGTGGGCCTCTCCCAATACAGAGCAGATCATATCGCACCCGTGCTCAGACTCTGCAAAGCCTCCCCATGGCAGGAAAACAGAATGTACAAACCCCAACATGGCCTTCATGGGGCTTCTCACTCTGGCCCTGCTACCAGTCCGGCCACTGCCCCACCCAGTCCGTGCCCTCCGGCCTAGTGGCCTTCTCTCCCTCCCTCCAGTGCACTGAGCTCTTTTGCACCCTGTGGGCTTCACACAAGCACCGCCCTCTGCCTGCACTTCTGTCCACCCTGCTCCATGCGTGGCTGGCGGCTGTTCATCCTCACAGAGGCCTTTCTGATCCCTAAAGCCAGAGGGCACGCCTGTCGGTCTGACGCATAGTATACTTAATTTATTTGGGAGATTAATACCCGTCCCCTCACTAGGCCACATGCTCCACGAAGGCATGTTATGTCTGTATCAGTCATCCCCATACACACTGCACACAAGTGACACAAAGCAGACACCCAGCAAAAAAGTCTCGCCCCTATTCAGGGCCCTTAATTCACTCTCCCTCAAAAAAACAGGCAACAATGATTTAATCTAAAAAGCTATTGTCATCATCTTAAAAGTTATCATACTTGCTAATGTGCCAAAACACTGTAGAAAAGCACTGCACGTGCGCCGGTCCCTCTGGCCACACGCGCTCTCTCCGGCCAGGCCCAGTGGCCAGGCGGCAGCACCACTGCGCTCATTTCCTGCGCCCGCCTGCCGCTTTCCAAACAACTTACTCCTCAGTCACTCACTGCGGCGCAGCCAACCCTCATCATGGACGGCCCATCCTCAGAGGGGGCGCACAAGCATTCCCCACAGCAGCGAGCTTCACTAAGAGAATGCTGCGTATGGGAGCTGACGCCCACAGCAAATGAGGAGGGGCCCAGCGGGTGACACCGCGGCCCACCGTGGGGAGGTCCTCCCCAAGAGGTGTCCACGGGCTGGGAAGCAGTGACCACTCGGATGGGCTCGGAGCAAAGGTCTCATTTTTCCACCGCTACTGTGGAAAATCATTTGCATTTGCAAAATAAAATAGGGATAAATTCTTCTAAGGCACTATTCTAAAAAAAACACTAGTATAAATGTTTAAACAAAAGATGATTTTATGTGTGAATGAACTGAAGTTTCATTTCTCCCAAGTACTTCTGAATTCATTGTCTTTGTTTTATTTAACTCAACCATAAGATCTGAATCTATGCTACTTGGGGTAAGGGCTTTTTTGAAGTATGTGAACAGTTCATTGGTTTCTTAATGGCCCTAAATAGTTTTCTCCATTTGGAGGTATGTTTCTATAACAAACTATCCTCAAAATATGTTTTAGCAATGCTAAAGTGGACATGCTTTGTAAATGACAAAACACTGTAGAGGAGGAAGACATTTCCTCTACCCTCTCTGGGTTCTTCTGGCCAGAGAACGAATTAAATTCACATGAGACCAAGTAACAGGAGAAAATTAAACAAAGCTTTATAACATGTATACATGGGAGAGGCTCAGGCAACCTGAGCAACTCGCCAAAAACGGCTGAAGCCACCACCTTAAATATCATCTTCAGCTAAAGACAAAGGAGGATCTTGGGGGTGGGGAGTCAGTTAAGGGAGATTACCAGACAAGTGCAGTGAACAAGGGTCAGGTTACTATGCAGATTTAAGTCCTTGCCTTCCACATTGATGAGAGTTTCTAGAGATAAGGTCATCCCTCTTCTTTCTGTACAGAGAGGGAGACACCTTTACAAACGGAGGTTTCCTTTACAACGTAAATGTCTCTTAGAAAGGGTAAGTAAATTCTACTTTTCAGAGTTTCTTTCCTGTCCGCAGTTTTTAAAAGTAACCAGCCCCAAATAATCCTCATGCCAGACAAATCTTGGGGTGGCCAATTCCAGTCCCCCACAACACTCTTCACGTGAAAGGGGGACATGCCTACACCTAAAACAGAAAGCAGAGCCCTACTCACAACTCACACTGACATGGCCTCTTTCTAGCCAAGTTCAACTACATCTTCGCAGTTGGCACTTTTCATCAGCAACTGAGGAGACTCAACAGTGAGCTCCTTCTATGGTCCCCCACGGGCTCCCGTTACTGTGCTGATTTTCCGCCCCGGGTCAATCACTTCTCGGTTTCTCTCCCTGACTCCTTCATTGGGTGTAGCCCACAGCCATAGAACTGCCTTTTCCTCTCTGCACTAATTTATTCACCCTATCTCATGCTTTTTATTGTCACCCCAACAGCTGAATATTTCCTAGCTGGCTTTCTCCTGGCCCCACACTGGAGTTCTCCAAACTCGCCACTTCAATGTATCTCTCAATTCAGTATTTATTTTATTTTTTCGAGGAAGATTAGCCTTGAGCTAACATCTGCCAGTCCTCCTTTTTTTTTTTTTCCTGAGGAAGACTAGCCCTGAGCTAACATCCGTGCCCATCTTCCTCTACTTTATACGTGAGATGCCTACCACAGCATGGCTTGCCACATGGTGCCATGTCCGCACCCAGGATCCGAACTGGGGAACCCCGGGCTGCCAATGCGGAACGTGCACACTTAACTGCTGCACCACCGGGCCGGCCCCTCAATTCAGTATTTTAAAAGCTGAACTCATCTGCTCCATCCTGCTCCCAAGTCCCCACTCTGGCTCCCCTGCTAACTGCTCCACTGCAATAGCAGCAGCACTCCTTCTCGGTTAAAATAACTGATCGGAACAATCAACGGTTATCTACTGGTGACTGGCAAACTCCCCTTCTGCTCCAGAGAAGGGGAACCTGAGACACACCTGAAGGAATGCGGGCGGGCGCGAGGGGGCTGCTTCCGCTTCCTGGGTCAGGCTGCGAGCTGCCTGGTGCCTCCTGCTCAGCCTTTCCCCAGCTCTCAGGCCTCCCTTTGCTTCACAGTAAGAGCTCCAGGACCTCCCATCTGCAATCTCCTTCAGAATCAGAATGGTCTTCCCGACTGCTGCTTTCATCACCCCATGCCTCTGCTCAGCAGCCAGCTCAGGCAAGCATCTGTTGAGTATGCACTTAACCACGTGTCAAGTACCAGGCCAGGCACGGGTTGGGGGGGGGGGGTGGGGCAGTGGTTATCATCATTTAAGTTAAAAAGCCATGACCACAGTGCAAAACATTCTGAATAAAAAGAGAACCAAGGACCCGTTCCTGCCCTTAAAGAACATAAATGTTCCTTAAAGATGGAAACTAGTTGTTAAAAATATATAAAACTGTTTTTACGACTATAGTTAACGGTCTATTACATCTATGGTCTGTACGTCTGAAACTAATATAATGTTATATGTCAATTGTATCTCAATTTAAATAAATAAACAGGAAATGGCAAAATCTAAGGTCTGGGCAATCAAAAAACAAAAAGAAAACCCTGTTGTTATATAGGCACTTAGAGGTGAACCAGGAAAAGCGGAAGTCAAAGGAAGGACTCTGGTTGTGAGAATCAGGGAAGTTTCCACAGAGGAGGAATAACACCGCATTACGAAGAATAAACTGCAATTTTCTGGAGTGGTAAGCTGGGGCTGCTGAGGGGAGTACCATGACCGCAGTGCCCAACCCGGATGCTGCAAACAGTCTTTCTTGCTTCTAAACAAACCATAATTATTCCTTTTGAGGCATGAAACCCTCCTCTCCCTTCTAGGCCCCGAAACTCTTCTGTCTTCTCTGTCAGTCTACACAAATCCATTCCACAAAAGACTCAGCCCAAGGCCCAACGCTCTCTGCGTCCATCTCTGATCACTCCGGCCCCCAAGGCCCCTGTCCTTGCCAAACCCCCGGACCACGGCTGTTCCACACCACTAGCATTCTATTTTAGACTCTTTTAGTCTCAAATTCTTTTTATTAGTTCCTTGTCAGACTGTTTTGTTCACAAGCAGTTTGGTTTGCATGTGTTATCTTCCCAAAGCACTAAAAGGTCAAGCTTTTAGTGGCTTCCCATACACACGTACAAACACAGACAGATGGTTTATTGTACAAACGACAATTGAAACTTTTTTAAGTAAAGATGAATTAGAAGTGTAATTTAAGATACAAATCACACAGGTATTACAATGAAATATACCGAAGGTAGAGCTCATCTGAGATTCTTATGATGAACTTAAACTACACTTATTTCTCCTTATAGTGAATGTTCAGACAGTTCCTTAACTCTCCTTAATTCTGTCTTTACCAGATCACCTTCCCACCAATATCCTTTCCTAGAAAACAGAGCTGACTGGAGAGGCAGAGCAAGCTTAATACTTCTTTCCACTCCAGTATTGTCCAGTAAGGTGCTAAGTAAACGCCCCCACGGTCAAGGGCTACCTGCAATACAACTCCTGCATGCCCTCACAGTCTGAGAGCGTCACTACCAGTAGTTCTAAGCTCACCTTCTTTCCCACTCAAGGATTACACACCGAGTGAGTGTAGCAGAATCCAATTCATGGGGATGGTCCAAAAACCTCTCCTCTTTCAAACCTTTCTCAGGATTCTAAGGAACCTAGAGGAGTAACTGAGGCCTTTTTAACATCTTGCTGAAGAGCTAAATGCATTCAAAGTCTTTATATTATCAAATCTGAAGGACAAACGCCACGCACCACCACCCGTTTGCCACATTAACCATTTTTGAGTTAAGAGGACCAGAAATCAGCAGGAGATCCATTACACTTATTTCGGCTAAGGACTGAAACTGGAGCCTGCCCCGAACATCTTCCAGAACAGCTCCAACAGCGGGATCCAGGAGACCGCGCCACGGGCAATACATAGTGGAGACCAAAGAACCCCGAAGTGAGCGGGCCACCGGCGTGGAAACGGCGCGGCGGGCAGGGCGACCTGGCTGACCATCCGGCCATCGCACGCGGACTCTCAGCAGTAGCAATGACCAGATTGTCCTTTTACTTCGTTTCCACCGCGGGGCATGGACGGATAACGAGTATCCCTCCAAGCAGATAAAGGTATATATAAAATAAAGCACATACTGTGGACTTTAATCAATGACGACAGGATATAAACGCAGAGGACAAAACCCACCAGACTTCTCCGACCTCGCGAAATGCGCACACCGTCCCGCCCGGAGCGCCCGCGCCGCCGCCGGGAGGACACGGGGCCCGGCGCACACGACCCTGGTCGGCGGAGGGGACAAGCGGGGACGGGGGCCGCCGACCCGAGGGCACGAAGGCCAGCGCCCCCGACGCCGGGGGCCAGACGCCGGGGGGACCCCCGCTGCCCCGCTCCCCGCCCAGGTGGCGCGCCAGGCACCGCGACAGGGCGGTGGGCTGTGCGACGACCGCGCCGCGCCGTCCGAAGAGGGCGACCAGCGGGGCAGCGCGGGGGCCCAAGGGCCAGGGAGGAGCCGGCCTGCCGAGCGCCCCGCCCCGTCCCCACCCGGCCGGCCGGCCCGCGGAGGCCTCCTTACCGAGCACAGCCGCCGCCGACTCGGAGCCGGGCCGGGCGGGCCACGAGGCAAGCGGCCAGGCTGCAGCGCCGCGGGCCGGGGGTCGCGAGGAGGGGCGGCAGGGGGCCCGACGGGGGAGAGCGGGGAGGGGCGGCAGGGGAGGAGCTCTAGGAGATGTGGCTAGGGGCCGGGGGACCGGAGAAGGAGCGGCCGGGGGCGGGGAGGGGCGGAGCGGGCCCGGGGGGGAGGGGGGAGGTAGGGGTAGGGGGCGTAGGGGAGAGGGTGTGGGGGGCGGGACCGCGGAGGGGCGGGGCCGGCCCTACCGCCGGCGCGCATGCTCCCGCCGCACCGGCCGCGCCCTGCTCCCCAGGAGTGAGGGGACGGCCGGCGCTATGCGGTCGCGCTCCACGTGGAAGGGAGGTGGCTGCGGCTCTCCTTCCCAGTGCCTCTTCCTCCTCGTCTGTTCCCGGGGAAAGAGTCCCCCGGATCTTGGCTACTTCCTGCCGGACCCCTCCCCCTGTCGCGCGCTGTCCCAGGGCGCTCGGCCTGCTGCACCGCAGCTCTTAGGGTTAACCTTCCAAATGTTGTTCCCTGACCTCTGGATTCCTCTCTGTCCTGCTGGTTCCGATTCTGCACCCTCCTCTCCGAGGCCCCTTTCCTGCTCTTGACTTTGGTACAGCGCGCCCGCGGATACCATTTTAAAATAAAAGAATACTCTTCAAGCTGCAAGAAGCAATGTTTACTGACCCTGTTCCAGCTGCTTAAGGTTGGGTAGGAGCTGCTGAGTTCCCGCCCTCACGGAACTGAACACTCTTACTGGTTAATGTCAGGCTTTCACGACGAAGCGTTCTCACCGGTTTGGAGAGAAACTTATTACATCCTTTATTTTGGTTTATAATTAAAAGTAGCTGATAATTAAAGACTATTTTGTGACTTTTGAATGAAATTTTCTTTCATGGCAGTGTCTTGTGTATAAATTCTAGTACGCAAATAATAACCCGTAGGTACAAAATAAGTATTAGTTGTTGCTTCCAGCAAGAAATTCAGTGATTTAACATGATTAACAATAATAATTTCCAAAACAATCTTTTTTGGTTTGTTGACTACAATAAACGAAGAACTAAAACTGTTTTCTTTTTCAAATGAGACTGGCCCTTTGGCAGAAACATAATTTAGTGGTGTTATTGAAGAGAGAAATATAAAACCCTTGCTAATGCAGGTTTAAAATTAGGAACCATGATGATTAGGAATGTATAAATACAAACACACTCCTATACACAAACTGCGTTCTGTACTCTAATAAGTCAATAAAAAGATTTGGAGGAAAGAGAAAAAGAAAGGGAGGCAGAAGGAGTCAGGATAGAGCGAACACTTGAGGCAGACGTAGTGAAGAGGTGTGCTTACTTTCATCCGGTTTTGACAGGCTTATGCTGAAGGCCTTAGAGCGCTATGGCTTATTTCTGTGATAACAGGCGTACTGCAGGGTGCCACCTCTGCATACTTGCCCCCCTGACTGCATGAAATTAGAGTGGCACTCAGTGGGCGGATGACAGTCGCCCTCCCTGCCGCTTACACAGCACAGATGGGCGTCTTCCTGGTGAAGGACAAGTGCTCCAGTCACTGCGGAGCAACCCCAGGCCTTCCCAGTGGTGTTTGTTTCCATTAGAGACTCTAAGTCTTAGTGATAGAAATATCAAAATGTTTCCGGCACAGAAAAAGTTAAGGGCACTTCTGGTTCCGCCTGTCCCATAGAAAAATCAATATTAATATTATACAAAATCAAAGGAAGCTGGATTGAAATCCAAATAAAGTGAATTTACATCACCTTGTCTGCACTCTTTTGGGGAAACAATTATTGTTATAACCTGTTTATTGAATATATTTGGCTTACATTTATGAAAACAGAAACACTATTTTCATGGGCTAGGCTTAAATATGGGAGAGGATGCACCAATGAAACAGGTGGCACAGGCAGAGAACCTCATCCTGGGTTACTTAAATGTAAATCCAAGAGTGTGGAGCATTGACGACATATGATTATACTCAAAGAAGCTGACATCTGTTTTCAACGATACTGTTATCCAAATTATGTGGAAATATAAGCAAGAATGTGTTGGTACACTCGTTACAGAATTTTTGAAAAGCTGTTGTAGTAAATCCCTTTTATTTGAACAGCTGCAGATTAAAATGAAATAGCCATAGTTGATTGTTGTAACATTACCAATGGTCCATTGTGAACAGTGGGGTTTAGAACACTGATGGTTACTAGACTTTTTATTTTTATAATTCACTTGAATCTGACAAACTCTAAGTAGCAAAGTTGATGATGACCAGATGGATAAGGATGGATTATTGTTGGGATAGGCACCCCTGGGGGCACAGTAAACACAGCAGAATCCCTTTCTGCAGGTCATCAAAACAGAACAGTGACACAGCAGTTCTGTAATGTGTCTGGGCCTGTCTATGGTGGGTGAAAATGAAACCTTCCCATTTGCTAAAATAGTGATTGCCTTTATCCAAAGGACACTTCATTTTGAAATTTGCTTAATTTATTTACCTTTTTCTGGTTCGATATTTTTATGTTATTTTTTTCCAAGTAGAATTAAATTGCATTGCTTTGTTATTTAATCAATAGCAAGATTGGCCATTGATATATGTGGGGTTGTTTTCTCTTTTTTTGGTGAGGAAGATTGGCCCTGAGTTAACATCTGTGCCAATCTTCCTCCATTTTTGGTATGTTGGACGCCACCGCAGCATGGCTTAATGAGCAGTGTGTAGGTCTGTATTTGGTTTCCAAACCTGTGAACCCCAGGCCACAGCGTGAGAATTCAACCACTACACCACGAGGCTGGCCCCGACACATGTGTTTTTAAAACTCACGATTGTTTATTAGCATGTATGTGGGACCATTTGCGAGAGTTAAGCACAAAGTGAATCCTTTACACACTTCAGTGTAATTGAAGAGAAGTTATCTTAACAGTATTCTATGCTTGCTCCACAAGCAAATTGTCCATTGCAGCTAAAATCATTTCAATGGTCATAATTTACCTACAATAATTATTATCCTCAAGTTTATTTTCATATTAATGCCACTATTAATAATTTTACCCACACCACACTATGTTTTCTGTTCCATTTTCTCTGTTACAGCAATATTTTCCTGAGTGCACTATCCAGTATTAAACTTCCTTTAATGGGGTGAGATATCAATGATTGCATAGAGTTCTATTTAAATGCAAATATTGAAAATTTTGCAATTTTACAAAATGTTAAAAAATTTCTGCTCAGAAAGAAGTCGTGTAGGGGGCCGGCCCTGTGGCTGAGTGGTTCAAGTTCCACATGCTCCACTTCAGTGGCCCGGGTTCACAGGTTCAGATCCTGGGTGCAGACCTACCCCACTCATCAGCCACGCTGTGGAGGTGTCCCACAGACAAAGTAGAGGAGAATTGGCCCAGATGTTAGCTCTGGGTGAATCTTCCTCACACAAAAAAAAGAAGTCGTGTAAATAATATTGAAGAATTAAAACTAATTTTAAATAAATGATACCCAAAAGCCTCATAAGCAAGATAATATGCATATTATGTTATTTTTATTTATTTGTTTATTTTTGAGCTTGAAGAAGACTCCCCTTGAGCTAACATCCGTGCCAGGCTTCCTCTATTTTCTGTGTGGGTCACCATCACATTATGGCCATTGACAAGTGGTGTGTGTCCATGCCTGGGATCCAAACCCAAGAACCGGGGCAGCCGAAGGAGAACACACCCAACTTCACCACTATGCCAGAGGGCTGGGCCTGCTATTTTTAATTAATGACAAAATCTGTTTAGGAACCTATTTATTTTTACACTTGTACTTTTTTTGGTAGAACAAAGCTATCTTAAAGTGGCATAAAACCTGGGAACCGGCCCCGTGGCCGAGTGGTTAAGTTTGCACGCTCTACTTCGGCGGCCCAGGGTTTCACTGGTTCGGATCCTGGGCATGGACATGGCACTGCTCATCAGGCCACGCTGAGGTGGCGTCCCTCATGCCACAACTAGAAGAACCCACAACTAAAATATATATACAACTATGTACTGGGGGTATTTGGGGAGAAAAAGCAGAAAAAAAAAAAAAGATTGGCAACTGTTGTTAGCTCAGGTTCCAATCTTTAAACATAAATAAATAAATAAAAATAAACTGACATAAAAACACTGTTTCCAGATGTGCTCCCTTGAGTTTCTGAACACCCAACTTCTATGCAGTATTTCTGATGATGCTTAGAGTCTGTCCAAGAATGAGATAAGGCTTCTCACACAAACTTCACTTCCTGCTGCAGCTCCTACTCAGTAGACTGACTGGATTTGGAGAAAGACATGAAAACTGCGGAGGAAAGCTATCAATCCCACCAGTCTCATTTTCATAGATATATACAATACACCCATTCCATCTCCAAGGTGAGAGATATAGAAAAAGGAAAATGGAAAATTCAGAGGCAATTCATATTTTCTTGAACAGCACTATGCCCAAAATTACTGTAGCTAGACATGCATTATCTAAAAAAGTAGCAGGTGGTATAATATGTAAAACACGCACTGGGTGTCAGGAAAGGTGGCTGTTCTTCCTGCCTGTGCGTTGACCCAGCGTGGGAGAGACCAGCTGGCTCCACGGGACGTGTCTCACATCATAGCACTTACTTTAGAGATCCCCAAGTTCAGGGGTTAGGTCTAGTTCTCAGCATCGTGGTCCAGAAACTTGAGTTCGTGAATGCGCCAGGAAGTGATCAGGCTAAGGGATCCAGCCAAAAGCAAGAATGCCAGTCATAGCGACTGACAGAAATGCCAAAAAGATCGATGTTTTCAGATCAGCACATTCCCACCACCATAGCCCATAAAGGAGGGCAAATTAAATTAAAAGATTGCCAAGTGGCCATGCAATCAGGACAGGGAGAGCTGGCTCCTCTAAACGGGTCATGTGACGAGGGACAACTGTCTGACAGAGCCCTTCTCATTGAGGGATGCCTCAGCCAACAGGCCTAAAGGCTTTGCCAGCTGCATGTGATGCTGTCGGTGGAGTTCCAGTTTCCTTTTGCTTTCCAATCCTTGGGATGCTCCCTGGTCACCTGGACTGGATTTGGATGCTTTAAAAATCTCCGTTGGCAGCATACGCTTGCAAACCATCTCTTGGGAAGGGCTGCTTCTGCAGAATGATAAGCTCGTTCATCTTTTCCTTTCGGCTTTCTCAGAGGATGGCTTTTTCTTAGCTGTTTTTTGACCCAGTCTCAAAAATCCAAAAGTACCGTACCATCGTCCTTTATGTACTAACCACCGAAATCCAGGCCTGTTTGAATTATTTCCACTTCAATTTCCCTATTCTATTAAACCTTTAACCAAAATGAAAAGATCAGTTTTTTGTTTAGCACATTATCTTAATATCTAATATTCCATTAAAAAATACAGAGTCCACTTTTTCAGGATTGAACATGCACTTGTTCTTTCTCATTTTAATGCCCCCAATTCAAGTTCTTACAAAGTCCATTTCTAATCTTAGAAATGTGAATTGATCTAAGACTACTAAAGTGACATTTACGTGAAAAAGTAAAAAAGCTTTATCCACCCTCATAGGAAAGGAAGTTGCCCGTTTCTTAGACTTTTAGATTACCAGGTGCACAGTGAGTACCTTGAACTTAAGTATTGTATATTCCTCTATTTCTGGACTCAAAACAGTTAATGACTTTATATTACTGAGCTGTGAATATTACTCTGAAAGTAATATATATATTTGAATGGAATAAAGCTCACCAACTTAGTCTAGCCGAGCCAGCAACATAAAATATAAGAGAAAGAATCAGTCCTAAGTAGTTTTGAAGCCTTCTGTTTTAGTGTTAAATTTCTGAGAGCCTAGTGACCTCCTTGAAAAACCACTTGTTGACACTTCTGACGCTTTCCTCCTCCATCTAAACAGGAAAAACCCCTGTCTTTGTAAGTGTGGTGGATCAAATTAATGGCCTCAATTAGTAGCCTGCCTTTATTCATCCCCTTACAAGGTGACATTGCACCTGTTCCCGTCATGAGGTAGAGCCCATTTCCTTGCTCTTTGAATCAAGGATGCCCTTGTGACTTCCTTTGGCCAATAGAAGCGGGAGAAGTGATGGTGTGCCAGTTCCAAGCTTAGACCTCAAAGGCCTTGTGTGCTCCTGCTTCTGTCTTGTTTCCACGTGATAGCCCTGAGAATAAGCTCATCTGCTGGAGAACAGGACACAGCCCAGTGTTCATCTGAGACCCTAGATGTATGAAGAGCACACAGTGGCCAGTCAAGCCCTGGCTGACCACAGAGGCATGACTAAATGAGCCAGCAGATCAGCTGAGCCAAGATCAGCAGAATCATCCAGCCAACCTATACACTCGTGAGAAATGAGAAACGATTGTGGTGTTAATCTCCAAGTGTTGGGGTGTTTTTTATGCAGCAATAGCTATGTGATACAAAAAAGGTTTACTTATTACAACGTTAAAGTAATATAATTTTTTTTCTCTTGGAGTAGAATCAGTAATTGCTGGGTGCTCTGTTCCCCGAAAACTTGAGTGTTGCGTAAGTGCAGCATTGCTGATTTCAGGCACAAAGTCATAGGAAGCAAATGCAGCTGTTTACGTTTGGCACAGCTGTTGGGTGGGTATATGGTATCATCGCTCTCCATTAACGTCCTGCCTACCAATTCTCCCTCTTCTGTTTACACAGACGCTTGAACGTTCCAACCTGAATGGTAGCAACAGAAGCCTCCCCTTGACTTTGCTCCTTCGTAGGCAGCCCTATCTCTCCTCTTCTCTTAATTCACAAAGTTCTATAAAAACCTCTCTATAATTTATACTTACACTTTGGTTCCTTGAAGTCAGGGCTCTCCTGAAATAGCTCTCTGAAGCAGTTCTCACAGTGGCCCTAGAATTGTCCAAATTCATTTCCTCATCTGGTTGTGCACTTACTGGCCTCCTCTGTAACTCCTGAGGACACTGAGCCTGAGCTCCTTCAAATCCTGTCCTTTGGCCTTGGTCAGAGACAAAACCCCCTTGAGGTCGCTTAGAAAAAAGACAACTTTGTCAGACAGAAGCAGGGTTCTTTCTGCAACTCCAAGTCCAGAAGCACAGCCTGCCCTTGCAAGGCACTGGGGTCTATCACTCAGGTGCTCCAGGCTCTCAAGTCCTGTCTGCTTTCTTTTGTGCACTGTCTTTCTCTGCCTCAGCAGATATACATGGCTGAACCTAGCCACCCCAGGCCAATTTCATATCACTTCCAGATCAAGCACCTAACAGACTGATTCGCTTCGCTGAATTCCAGTTTCTCATTCCTGGGAGAGAAACATTAGTTGACTCTTGTGTATACTCTTAACTTATAAGTGGGCAGGGGCGCACATTCAAAATGTTATAGATGCCCACACCTGGCACAGGTGTAGCATAGGATGACAGATACCCCAAAAGGTGTCTTCCTCAAAAACCTTCCACGGCTCTTCTTGGCCTACAGTTCCACGTTTAGACGTTACCCTAAACCCTTCAAGGCCACTATGCTCAACCCCACACAACCCAACCAGCTCCGTCTCCCACTCCATTGCTGTGGACAGGTTACTCCCTATTCTCAGAATGGCTGCAAGTTTTGTCAGTTTGCCTGTGAAGCCTTATCCAGGAACAGTCTTCTAGAAAGGCCTTTTCTGAATATTGGAACATCATGTATCTTTGAGGATTCAGTACTAATGAAATCTCTTCCACGAAGCATTTATATTAATTTTGTTGCTTTGCTTTTTTCTTCTGCATATCCATAACATTGTGTTTATACATCTATATTGTATTCATATTCTTCTTGTTTTTACTATAATTATTTATTAGGTCACATGTAACTCTGATAACTATAGTTTTCTGAAGAAGAGCATCCACGTCTTTTAAGTTAGTGTTTAACTTCTGGGATTTTGCTTTCAGTTTTTGTTCATTTTTAAAAAAACGTTTTTTCAGAAAAACGCAAGAGGTAATGCAATTAACACCCACCAATCAGAAGGAGCATTTGTTAACACTTTACACTTGACATTTTTCAAGAAACAAAACATTATATATAAAGTCGAAGTCCTTACCATCCCTTCGTTCGTCTCTGTCTGCTTCCTTTCCCAGAGGCAACCACTATTATGAATTTGGTGCATATCCTTTTACTACAAGCCTTTATCCTCATGATTTCTGAGTTTTGTGTCTTTTAAGGAAATTCTTCTTTTACTCAAGGTTATAAGAGATATTTCTAAAATATGTTTTAATCTTAGTGTATTGGTTAGGCCCTCAAGTCCATATTTGAACAGTAGGGGACTGTGGGCAGCCTTATTTTGCCCCTGACTCTAGTGGGGGTGCTTCCAAAGTTACTATGTTTCCTGTAGGTCATTGCAAACACCCTCTTCCAGGTTAAAAAAGTTCCATTGTCTTTTGTTCCTAAGTGTTTTTTGCTCGTCTGTTTTCACATGAACAAGTTTGGATATTATCAGATGCCCATTCAACTTCTATTGAGATAGGCACTTTTTTTCCTCTTTCATAATGGCTTATTTCATAGATTGTATTCCTTTCTTTCCAGGAGGATCTTAAATACACTTATTTTAAAATGATTTTGATGTTGTTCTCCTATTTGTACTTTGTTACTGGTAAGTTCATCTTCCACTTCTGGTTTGTTGGCTGTTTTTCTCAGTGTTAATTATCCTCGGAGGCTTAAATAGAGATCTGCTTTCTCCTCACCCTCCCCCTCTTTCACCTCCACCTGGTCCTCACCTTCTTGTCCAGATTCAGGTCTTTCCTTGGCAGCCCTGGCTTTCCACTCTACCGTGATATGGAGGGTACTATAGACAGAGTCACCAACGCATTGAGGACCTTCCTCTTTCTGGCTGCACTGCAAGGATGCGGGAAAAATAGCTGTTTTTAGGCTCCTTTAAGATAAGAGAGAGCACCCAAACTCCAGTTTTAAATATTGTGTCTGGCTCCCGTCCTCCATCGTGCATGAACCACTGTTCATCTCTGATATTTTGGGACCCAGAAACTCCTAGTTTTAGCCCCTGTGTTCCTCTGTGTGTTAGTGTGGGTGTTTGTTTCTGGAACATAGAAATGACTGCCTTATCATTTTAATTTGTTGTAATTGCTTTGTTTGGATCAGGATGAGTACTTCAGAGATCACCTCAGTGACTTTCCCAAGTTTCCATTTCAAATTTGACTTTATTTCCTTCTCGGCACCTTTCCGGTTCTTTGCACATGTGAAGGTGCTCCAAAATAGTTTCTGGAATTGAAACCACTTCATCATGTTCAAGAGGAAGCTGAGCGAATGCTCATCAGAAACATACTGTGGAGGAAATTCACTCATCGATGCAAGCTTGACCTGGATGAATTTGAAGACTTTCTGTGTTGAGGATTCCGTATTTAAGGAATAAAGTGGCTCTGAAGAAGGTAGGCACAGTCAAACACTGGCAGAACAGACAGTTATCAAGTGCTCAGTAAGTACTTGAAGATGACAGTGGTGATATAAGAAGAGTTGCCATGTCTACAAGTCAACCTTCAGGAACCTATGTAGTATTTCTTATGTACGCTTTCATTATTATGTCTTCAGATTATCCTTTCTCTGTCTTCTCCACTAATCATTGTTATGGTGAAATGTATGCGAGTAACTAGCCTATTTATCTGGGGTTATAGTCTACTCTTTAATCATCACTTTATTTCTCAAGCTAAATTAACTTCACCTCCCTTCCATCTTTTATCTCCTTTCCCTTTAGTTCTTGTCTCTGTTCAGTGCCAGCTCTTTAGTCTCTGGCATATGGAGCGACCCAGATGCTATGAAACAGAGCTCTAGAAATGCACCTTGAGAAGCTCCATCTTCAGAAAAGCCCTGCTTGCCCTTTTTGAATCTTACTTTGCCTTACCTTGGGTTCCAGCTCAACACATAAATCTTGATACTCACACTGGTTTCTATGATAGAGTTCCAATCCATAGGCTAGTCCTCTGCTCTCATCTTTCTTCAACAGGCTCTAATTTAATCCTGGAAATGAACCACCACCAAAATAAATGAACAGCAAATATGAATCAAAAGCTGGGACTCCTACTTTATCACTAACAGTCTTAATAATCAAAATGAATTTTTCATGTGTACAAGACCAATAAGCCAGAGTACCATGCATTGATTTGTGCTCATTGAATTTCTCCACTGTTTACTCAGCGTGTAGATAAGGTCTTACACTCTACTTATATTTTACTATACTTTTATACTATATTTCAATAGTATTGGCAACACTTTGTGCAATAATCTTCTTCATAGAGGCTTTGGTCAACATTTATCCAGGTGTTTCTTCTTTATCATCACTATGTTCCATTTTAAGCTCTGAGGGAAAATTTAGAGTAGCAAATTATGCAAATTACAGATGTACAATATTGGCCTTTTGTCATATTGTCAATGCCCCTTTAGTGCTTTCTTTCTAAGTATTTCACTCAGTCTTAATATCATCTCTCACCACATTGAGTTATTAGCATTATTTTTTTAATTTTATAAATGGAAAAATAATTATTTCTATAGTTATCCATTTTTTTCTACAATGTTGTTAATTATTTTTCACTGATTTCTGACAATCCAATTTGAGAACATTCTATCTTAAATAACCAGATTTAGCAAAACATTCAGTGGCATTTTTTTGTAGGTTAACCAAGAAAGATATTATGAAGCAAAAGTTAATACTGTATATTATTTTTCATCAAGAAGTCTAATGTTTGGAAACACTGTATTAAACTATATATAAACCATTTTCTAATAATAAGTATAAACATCCTTTCCTTTTTTTTAAGATTGGCACCTGGGCTAACATCTGTTGCCAATCTTCTCTTTTTTTTTCCTTCTTCTTCCCCAAAGCCCCCAGTACATAGTTGTATATTGTAGTTGTGAGTGCCTCTGGTTGTGCCATGTGGGACGCTGACCCAGCATGGCCTGATGAGCCGTGTCATGTCCGCGCCCGGGATCTGAACCAGCGAAACCCTGGACCACGGAAGCAGAGTGCCTGAACTTAACCACTAGGCCACAGGGCCGGCCCTGAACATCTTTTACCTTGAAAAAGATTGACTGATTTCATTTTCTTTTTGGAAAAAATTTAAGTGCAAAGACAATCTTATGAGCAAAGCAAACATCAGCCCTTCGCCCTCCTTTCGCGGCTTCACTGCTGTCATTCAAATCGTCCCGCTCAGGGTGTGCTCTTGAGCCAGCCTCACAGACAGGCACTTGTTTTCTCCCCAGGGGTGGGCAACCATGTTCTGAATGTCTGCAAAATCATGGACGCCTTCCTGGAACATCAGTTTTTCTCTAGCTTTGGCAGAAGGTAGAATTAAATTATTTACCTGATGTCTTAAAACATTATTTTTATATTAAAATAAACATGGATATATTATGGAGTAGAGGCAAAATGTGCCTGGATTTTTAAGATAAAACAAGAGACTTTAAAAATAATTTTGCTCTTCTGGAAAAAATATTCATACCTTCTCTATCCCAGAGAGCTAATTTTATTTTTCTAATATTACCTTTTTGTTAGAATTTTACCTTCTGCATAATTTCCTTCATGCATTCATTCATAACAAAAGATTTTCAGCAGGGGAGGTAAGCTAGATATTTTATGCATTATTTGTTCCTTTGATTTGTATGCATTCGGATCCGGGTGGAAGATTATCCTCTGCTATGGCACACAATGACCTATGGAATTGTAATGAGACACAGGTTTGGAGCTCATGGTGCCATGAGTGGTATAAACTATTCTAGTTGGTGTTCTAGGAATGGATTTAACATTTGATTGTGCAGCAACTATATTCTTTACAAAACAAAAAACTAATCCACAACTGTTCCCATTGTAAAATTTTAACATGGTTCAGACTGGGCATATCTCTTAGGGAAAAGTGTTGTTCCCCAGTACAGCATGGCGTCACCTGCCTAGAGGACGAACGGTGTCAGAAGACAAAAGGCAGTTGCTTCTGATTACACCACGTGAGCAGAGACGTGTTGGTTCATTGAGTAAAACATTACCCTACTGATAACATCCCTGTAGTTGTTTTATTAAGAAATAAAGGTCAACTTAGGCAACTTTAAAGGAAAGAATAAGAAGCCAATAAACCCAACTCTATTTATTTATTTTCCTCCAAATTCTCTTCTTATCTTTACCAAATATTGTTGTTTTTTCTTAGTGGAAATCATGAAATCAGGAAATGGCGTGTTCCGCTCTTTCAAATTAATTTAACTTTCTATTTCCATATGGCTTTCATAGTTGGCATTTTTATAACTCTGCTTTATAGAATTAAATGTTATTCCTATTTCCACGCAGCAGCACGAGCACACAGCTGACGCTTTCACAGCTCTGCAGTGATCGTCTGTTGTAACACGACTTTTTTTGCTTAGCCATCTCCTATTCTTAGACAATTGGGTTTTCCTTGTTGCGTTTTTGTGTTTGCAATCATAAATAGCATGACTATAAATATTTCTAAGGAAGTAACTTTTTAATCTGTTTATTTCCTTGAGAATGTTCCATAGACTAGGATTACTGTGAAAATCACATCCAATAGTTTCGTAGCTCATCATGTTTTTTATTCAGAAAAACCAAAACAATTGACAGTGTAACCAAAACTTTTAAAATGTATGTCGTTCTGAGATCCAACACCAGTGGCATTTTCTAATTTCTATTTATTTAGCAAATAGGTATCTAATGGCATCTTAATGTTGCTAAAATTTATATTTATTAAATAATCATAAAGATATGGATTAATCAGTGTGATGACTTCTTGTTTGAGTTCCCTATTATTGAATACTCGGTTCATTTCCTTTAACCACTGATCAAACGGAATTGGAGTGTTAGCAGTTATAAATTTGTCTGTTATTTGCATATTTTAGAAAGCAAGCTTTTAAAAAGGAGTATCAAATATAACAAGCACACAGAAATGTATAGAAAAAAATATAAAACATACCCTGAAAACACCACACAGGTCTATATAAACTTAGCATTTTGCCATATTTGCTAGCTTTCTGTTTGTTTTGATTTTTACGAAGGGATGCAGTTGAAGCCCCTTGGTGACCCTTCTCAGTTCAGGCGCTCCCTCCGCCTCTAGAGCTAAAGCACCGCTGCAGACGTGGTGTTCGCTACAACCGTGGTGTTCGCTACAACCGTGCACAGCTGTACCCTATTCCTATAGGTGTGTGAGCATGAAACGTATATGATACGGTCTACACGTTCTAAAACTTCAGTTAAATGGAAGTTTCTGTACATATCATGCTTTAATTTCGCTTTTTTATGCTAATATATGCTATTTACATTTCACTCACTTTGAAATGTAGATCTAGTGTTATTTACTTTAGTGTTTGTATATTACTCCTAGTTATCTTTTCCTGATGTAAAACCAGGTCAGTTTCTAATATTTTTGAGATTACAAACCATAATGCAATGAACATTCTCCTGCATTTCTTTTTCTACTCATTTCTCTTGCATCTTTTTTCTGCTCATATATGCACACATGTAAATATGCATATATGCATGTGTGTGCATGAATGCATGTACACACATGTATACATTCATACCATGTATAGACCTAGAAGTGACATGGTTGAGTTCTATTACTCAGTTGCTCTGCAAAATCGTTACATTTTTTCTCTAATCTGTGAATTTCCCTCATTACAAGTAAGGTTGAAGATCTTTCTTGTTTCTTCCTCTGTCATTTGTGCACTTAGTTTGATCATTCTTCTGTTGAAAGGTTTTGCCTTTTTTCGTAATGTCTGTGGATCGTTACATTTTGGAGGCAAATCCTTCGCAGCTTGTGAGCATCACAAGTATTTTATTCTAATCTATAGCTTTCATTTTCAGTGTATAGAGTTTTTTGATGCAAGGAAGTTTTTCATCTTAAAGTAGTTACATTTGTCCATCTTTTTTTAAGTATATTTTGTGTTTTTGATATCTTCTCTAGGAATCTCGAAGTCACATAGATATTTTCCTACGTTTTAATTTTCACACTTAGGTGTTGAATTCACCTGAGGATTGATTTGTGTTCTTGCTGTATGTGGTAGAAAGCTACTTTTTTTCTGTAATGGATGATCAGTTGTCCTCAAAACCGTTTACTGAGCCCTTCATTTCCCACTAGTTTGTTGTTTCTGTCATCTGCCTGACTGCAACATATATGATTGTGCTTCAGGGCTCTTTCTTCTGGTTCGTTGGTGTATTAGTCTTATACCAAATTTTACCTTTATTGTATTTGATAGGAACATCCCCCCACTTTGTTCTTCTTCAAAAATATTTTTTTTTTTAGTGAGGAAGATTCACTCTGAGCTAACATGTGTTGCCAGTCTTCCTCTTTTTGTGCTTGAGGAAGATTAGCCCTGAGCTAACATCTGTGGCAATCTTTCTCAGTTTTGTATGTGGGTCACCGCTACAGCATGGCCACTGATGAGTGGTGTAGGTCCATGCCCAGGATCCAAACCCATGAACCTGAGCCACTGAAGCAGAGTGTGCCAAACTTAACCACTATACCACAGGGCCGGCCCCAGTTCTTCAAAATTTTAATGCCAATTCTTAGCTCTTTGCTCCTCCATGTATATCTCTTATATTAAGTTCCAGGGGGAAAAAATGAATTTATTTTATGCATCAATTTTAGGAGCATGGCCAGCCGTAGAATTCTGAGTTCTTACAATGTCTCAGGAATATCGAGAATAGCATCCATCCACTCCTGAAGCTGGCGGTTGGCATGCTTCAGTTCCTGGATGCCTCCTGTTTCTCCAGTTTCTGTCCTCCCGCCTGTCGAGGCCCACAGTTTGCTAAAGTTCACAGATGAAGGCGGTGGGCAGCCACCCACTTCTTCAGCCTCCTGTCAGAGTGAGGGAGCCCTCCCCAGCCTGCTCTGCTCCCTGCCTGTGAAAGTTCTTCCGCCACTCTGCACCTCTCAGAAACTGGGCTCCTTGGCCACCACCTCCTTCTTCCAAAACCGGAATAAATTTAGTGATTGTCTTCATCACTATTCACTGCTCTGACTTGCTCTTACAGTTTTCCACTGAAATGTTTCACTTATTTATGAACATGGATTTTCTTTTGGTTTTATATTTTTATTCTTTATCCATTTCTTGCTAAGTGTTTGAAGCTAAGGGAATATTTCAAAGCATGAACTCAGTGTGCCATGGTGGTGAAGGATAAAATTTTTGTTGTAATTGTGATATAAACATATCAATTTCCTTCTTATTTTGTTACATTTTACTTTATAATTGAATTTATCCAACAGGATTATTCATCTTTAATGTTAAACTCCATTTTTCAATAGTCACATATTTATATCCATCTCAGAACCAGAATAAACAAATAAGAATAAACAAATATCTGGTTTATTGGAGATTTAGTTGTATTTTTTAGTGTGTGTGTGTGCATTTTAGTAGAGAAAGTTCTAGTGTCTATGTGACCTTGGGGAAGTTACTTTATTTCTCTATACTTCAGTTTCCTTTTCCATAAAAGACACATTAACGCCTACTTCCTAGGATTATTGAGCTCATGTATATAAACAAGTTAATGTGTAACAAGCGCTGAGACCAGTGCTAGACCCCTTGTAAGCTCTCTACATGTTTATTGTTGTCGTTATAACTCACTGCTAGTTCTCTTAATTTAGTCTTTTTAGTCAGGAGTATAGTATTTGTCTTTTTTTGTTGTTCTTTTGCTCTTTTCTTTCCCCAAGGGGATTTTAATTTTTTTTTAATAAAATCTTATGTTTAAGTTGAAATAATTTCCAAGAGGCAAATGTTTTGCTGTTGCTGTGAGTGGAATCTCTCTTGTTTTCTAGCTTTGTGTTGCTTGTATAGACGTGTGCACTAAATTTGTTTGTATTTGTATCTCTGCAACTTTGCTAAATATGTTTATTCTAAAGATTTTTTTACTAAATGTTTTAGAGCTTATAAGTCTATATTCATATCATAATAATGATAGCTACAATTTATTGAACTCTATGTACAGATACTGTACCAGGATTATATAGCAAACACTTTATTATTCAGAATATAAAACTTCTTTGTCAGTCGGGATTAGATTCAACTGTGAATGCCCAAAATCCAAGAGAATAGTGCCCTCAACAAGACAGAAATAGATTTTTTCACATGTAACTGAAGGCCAGCATTGGGCTGTAAAAGGCTATGCGACAGCTCCAGAGTTATCCGGGACCAGGCTTCCTCTGTCACGTTACTCTGCCATCCTCAATACACCGTTTTCACCTCAAGGTTCAGGAGGGTTGCTTGGGTGCCAGTCATCACTTCCAAGCCAAATATATCCCTGTTGGGAAGTTGTCTTATAACTGATGTCTTTGCGACCGATGGCCTAAACAATTAATAGTATCCCCTGCCTGAGCACCAAGTTCATGATTAAACACCAACAGACTGCGTCCAAATTTGGCTGTGTGTGCTCACACAAAGAAAACATGCCTTGAGTTCCTGCTAGCCTGCCTCATGTACTACGCCTCGTCTCATCTCCACAGCGGCCCTTCGAGGCAGAAACGATTATCCCCGTTTCACAGACAAAGAAGCAGAATCTAAGAACCGCAGAGATGACAGGCCGTCAGGGGTCGACCAGGACTCAAGCAGGCCTTCTGAGTCAGGCAGAGAGCGCTCAGCTTTTAAGGTTTGTTATACACAGGAGTCGCCTCACAACAACAGAGCAGCGGTCTTTAATAAGGACTTGGAAACAACGGAACTCATTTAAAATAATTTTTTAAAAACACCACAGGAGATTATTTATATACACTTACTAAACCGTTGACATGGGCGAGTGTGTTTACTCATCACAGGCTGAACTGTGTCCCACAGTGCTCATGTGCTGAAGCCCTGACCCCAGCGCCTCAGGACGCGACTGGACTTGAAGACAGAACCTTTAAAGAGCTGACTGCGGTAAAAGGGTGTCGATGAAAATAATCCATAACCAATCTATAAATGAAAATTTGGGAGAGTTTATTCTGAGCTAAAATCAGAGGACCATGGCCCGGAGCCTTTCTTCCCGAAGGAAGAAAGGGCACCAAAGAAGTGGGATGCACAGAGTGGCTATATACCCGCAAACAGGATGTTTCACATAGGATTAAAATGTCCCTTTTGTTGGCACAGTGATTGATGGAAACAGCAGGTAGTTCTGCTGTCTCGGTGGACACAGCAGGGTGGCAGTCTGCTGTCTCGAGCTGGGTGGTCACAGATGAGCTGGGTGGTCAAAGGTGAGCGCAGCAATCAGTTCCTAGCCTAAGGAAAGATGCTTATCCCTAAGGAAATGCCCATGTGGGGGGAAGTTGCACCTTTATCTTAAGGCCATTTGTTCTTGCCATAGGAAATGTTTAAAGCAGATATACAATGCGTGCTCAATGGCCATGGTCAGGCCCTTTTTGGAAAAAACAAAGTCAGGCCGAATTAGGTTTACACCAAATGTCTTCCTCATATACTCCAATATATCCTATTGCTTGCCATTTTTATTTGTCAAGGGGTTAATCCAGGTGGGCCTTAATCCAATACCACTGGTGCCCTTAAAGGAAGAGGAGATGAGGACACGGCGACACGCACACCGAGGGCCAACCCCGTGCGGCACAGCGAGCCGGTGGTCTGGGAGGAGACACCCGCGGACGCCTGGCTGGCGAGCACCAGCCTCCATGCTGGGAGGACGCCACTCCTGCTGTTGGAATGCGCACTCAGCGCCGTTTCGTCGCAGCAGCCCCGGCAAACTGCTCGTCACTCTCCGTTAGCCTCGGTCCCTCCGCCCGAGATGCCTGGGTTCGCTTCTCCTGGACCCCAGCTCCCGCCTTCTTGGGCCTCCAGGCCTTCTCCTGGGTGGCATCCAGAAAAGTCCCCTGGAGAAGGTTGAGAGTGAGTAAACATTCATAAAATGTTCCGTGCTACCTACTAGTGAGTGAACATTTATTGAGGGCTTACTGCATTCCATACACCCAGCTGAGCGCTCTACATAGATTATTTCATTAACTCTTCCTCATAAACCAGCAAGTAAAGCAATTTGCCAAAATCCCTGCAGCTAGAAAGTGACGGAGCCAGACCCTGGAGCCAGCCAGTCTGACTGCACAGCCCCTGTGCTGTGCGGCCCTCTCTACCTCCACGCTTTCTCGGAGGGCCGGTGAGCCTGACGGTGAGCGCAGGGCTTTGCCACCTTTGCCCCCTCCCCTGCGCAGAGTCGCCCTGCCTGCACCCTGCGTCCTTTCACTGCAGCTGCCCGCCAGGCTCCGCCCCTCTTCCTTCCTTCGCGAAAGTTCTCCTTCTCCTGCTGGGCAAGGGGAGAGGACTTTGCTGTTTAGAAAAGATGCATTTGCCGTTCAAACTATTGTTTCCTTGGTAGGACACATCCTTTATAGCATTCGAAATCCTCGAACCCTTTCTTTTCCGGGTATATATGGGTTACTGTTACTCAAAATTAACAATCTTTTGTAACTACCAGTTCAGAAAACTTACTATCCAACACCATCCTTGGCTCCTTATAACAGCTCCTCTTTCCACACGTTTAAATGTAACACCCCTCCCCCACTTTTATTTTGCAAGGCGATTCATGCTCCCTGGGTTATGTTATCTGATATGCTAACAATTCTTCTGGAAATAATGATACCATAATACATGGTCCACTCCTCAGTCTTCAGAGCTGCATCACTATTTTTGAAAGTGGATGAAAACACCAAATAGCTCAATCTAGTTTACTTTATGTGTGGGGAAAATGACTCAATTTCATTTTACTATCAGCTGTGTTTTAAAAAATATCATTGAATGCTGATCATATATTTTATAAATTACATGGACCTGCAATACGTCTCAGAATGGCTGTGAACTACATTTCTGGGGTTTTAGGTCCGTGGAACAATATGTGGCTGGCAAAGCCTGCTGACAAATTGGATTCTGGCCCTGTCTTCAGTTTTCTCCCCTCACAACTATTTTGGCAGATATATTCAGGCATACCTTAAACAAAATTTCCTCATAAACAGCGTTCTAAATCTGGTATAAGAGGCAGCACAGTATAGTCAAAAGAAGTTTAACCCAGGGAAACAGAAGATCTTGAATTCTGAATGACCTTGGGCAAGTCATTTAAATTCTCTGAAACTGAATTTATCCTATATAATTAGAAAATTAGAATTAAAAAATTTAAAGGCCCTTCTAACTCTAAAGTTGATTCAGTGTGAACAAAACCAAATTTCTAAAAGAAACACTAATAAATTACATGAATTTTTGAAGAACAAAATAAACCTTAGTACAGGAAGAACTTGAAGATTACTTGGTAATCATTTTTACTGGTTGCTCCAGTACATTCTGACTCATACACTATAAGAGAGTTGAAATGGTACCTTTTCTGTTGTGAGAATGTTCAACTTAATATGCACATTTAATAACTAATCATTAATTGTATGCCTTCTTTCCTAAATGTATCCTTCAAAAATATGAAAGCAGGAATATTCTAACGACTGATTTTTCTAAAGATGCAAATGAACATGCTTTCTCCAGCACCCAGCTAACTAAGAGGGTATGATGTGGACACAGGGACAACAAAGCCTCTTATCAACAATAGAAATATTATGAAAGAAGTAAATGCCTTAGAAAAGAGCACCGGGAATAGACCATATCCAAAGGAAAACATATGTGCAGGATAATATTTGACATATTACCTCCCGTTGGAGCGTCACTGTATTTCTGTTCTTGCATTCCTAGGACCTCCCCTTTTTGACTGCTGGATGTAGGTCTTTTGTGCTCCAGAGAATAGAGACTTCAAAGTTCTTAGTGTTTGTTTTAGGAGGTAGAAGACAAACAAAATCCTTGGTCCAGGCATAAGCTGACAGCTCACTTGTCTGCGCATGGCAGAGAGAAGCATGCCCTGGGAGGGCCCCCATGGTGACTCTGAGAAGGAGCCCTGTGCTTCGCTGGCCCCAGCCAAGGCCAGGTTAGCTGCAGAAGGTGTGTGCACTGTGTGGGTTCAGTGAGAAAGCCCCCAGAACATTTGGCGAGCCCAAGATAGAGGTGGCCTGGGAGGCTCAGGAGACTAGCTAGAGCAAGCCCGATGTGAGGTTCTCCCTCCATTACGTGGCACATGTAGAGAAGTGGTGGCAGCTCCAGGCTCAGACAGGCCTAGGACAGTCCCTCTGAAGGGTGTGAGAGAGATCCTAAGGCTTCCCACTACCCCCAAAAAGGGGCATGAATGACGTGAGCAAAGGCTGATGCACCCAAGGAATATTGGGGTCAGGTGGGAGGAGACTGCATCCATGGAACACTGGCTCCCACAGTGGGGCTGCCGGTCACTAAGCAGCTCTCAACACTGGTAGGTGCCAATGGGAGGAGTGGCCCCAGCCAGGCCCAGGTGGAATGGGTGGCTCAGTAGATGCCAGCAGATGAAAGGCTAGGCTGAGCACAGCAGAGGCCTTGTGACACTCCCTCCCTGTCATCCTTCTGCCGTCGTCCCCCGACCCCAGCCAGGCAATTACTCCATAGCTGACCTCAGAATGGAATGCCCCTCCGGAAGAAGGCAAATCGTGAGCTAACTGAAGTTTAAACCTGCAATATCAGGAAATACCAGAGAAATGACCACAGTTTCTGGCACTAGGCAGAATAATACCTGCAAATGTAGGTTAAGCCTTGTTACTAGAAAAATAATGAAACTTATACGTGTGTACATACCTGCAAACGTGGAAGGCAAACATTGTTCACAACACACAGGGACACTGTGTGTTGTCTACTCAGCTCTGGAGCCAAAATTCTAGAACTTGCGTGACTATCTTAGGAACAAATTTTGTCCAATGCTGACAACATCCATGACATAAGGGCCATCCTTTTTTGAAATTTTTGGAGCTTTTAAACGCTAAATGTTAATTTCTCTTTAATTATAAATCAGTAGGTTATAGTTTTCAGAATATGATTGTATTCGTTTCTAGTGCTGCTATAACTGAGCACCACAAACTAGGTAGTTTAAATAACAGAAATGTATTGTCTCACAGTTCTGGAAGCTAGAAGTCCAAGATCAAGGTGTTGGCAGGGATGGTTCCTTCCGAGGGCCGTGAGGGAGAAATCTCTTCCAGAATTCTCTCCTTGCCTTGTGGATGGCCATCTTCTCCCCATGTCTCTTCACATTGTCTTTCCTCTGTGCATATCTGTCTCTTTGTCCAAATTTCTGCTTTTTCTAAAGACACCGGTCAGATTGAATTATGGCCCACCTAATGACCTCATCCTAACTTAAGTACGTCTGCAATGACCCGATTTCCAAATAAGGTCACATTCTGAGATACTAGAGTTCAGGACTTCAACATAAGAATTTTGAGAGAACACAATTCAATTCATAACAAGGATGATCTAGTTGGTGATAATTAGGTGATCAGACAAAAGGCTTAAGGGGTTTCCATGATTTCTGTTACTGTATATTTTCCACAAGGATGCACCAAAATCAGAGAAGAAAATAGAAGTGGTATTGATTTCTGGCTTAATTCAATTTAAGTGAGAAGCATATTATTTTTAATTTAATTTGCCTTGAAAATAAAAATAGTCATCGGTATAAAAGTATCTGTGTGTATTTTGGTGACTCTAAGACACTATCATTTTTGGTGACACCATTATATTGTGTACTGGCAAGAAAGAAAGAGCTGTGACTTGCTGGGCAGTCTCACTTCCTGGGAGAGTCTTCCCTGGCACCTGCTGGACATAATCCACTCCAGTCGCCTCCTGTGGAAGGCAGCACCTTTCCCCCTATTCCCACGGGACGTGCTGAGCGTCAGTTTGCTCATTGGTTCATTCGCCGTCTTTCTCTCCTCACTAGAATGTAGGATCCGCAAGAGCAAGGAGCTGGCCTATTTTGTTCACTGCTCACTCACCAGCCCTAGAAAAAGGCCTGACACATAACGGGCTGTTAATGATTATTTTCTGAATTTTTGAATAAATTTTATATCTCAAAGAGAAGTGTATATATGTGCATGTGTGTACATATGTTTATGTATATGTAAGTTTTTATTACATACAATATTATATACATAAATAAGTAGTTTTTTGTATGGTTTTCCACTTAGATATAATTAATACTTCTCTTTGGGAAATTCAAATTGAGTAAAATCATCAAAATGATCCTACTTCCATGCTCACTTGCTCTCAGTGCTGTCCATAGAGGAGAGTGAGTTTCGGTGACTAAACCTGGTCAGAGGGCTCCTTCTCCCCACTCCTTTGCCCTTGAGATGCGCCACCGTCCCAGGGGAGAGTTGGAGACCAGATATCGAGTGCACATCAAGCCACAGGCCTGCCCCCAATCACCAGCGACCAGCCTTTGGTTGATCCTCAGAACATGTTTTTGAGAGCTGGTTTCTCCCTCAAGGTCTGAACCAGTCTTAACCAGACTCCATCTCTGCAGAAATGGATGGGAGGAGGGCACAAGTCATGCGATTTGCCCCATCTTCCTCTCTCTTGGGGATGTTACAGTTGGCATCACTGCTAGAGAAACCGGTAAATAGTCATTGATGATTAAGTAGCTAGGAACTAAAGTGTTTTCCTTTTTGCAATTACTGATTACAGCTTTCAGCTGTTTAACCCACCCATCGTTAACTGTGCTGCTTAGGCAATATGCTATCTGACTCCCACTTGGTTCCTATAGATAACTTCTCCCTGGAGCCTGGGTCACCACGGTAATGGGTGTGTGAGCTGTCTTTCAGGAATTAGAACTCCTTGTCCACTTCAGGCTGTTTGAGACCAACTCACCAACTGGGCCCACACAGATGTCAGATAGGCGACCTTTTGACATCAAGAGGGTAACGACTCCACCCTCAGATCATGCTAATGTGCCATTTTGTGAACATGGGTCCTGTGAAGAGGCATGGAGTCTGACCACGCTTGCGCAGATCATCACTTACCTCACCTCTCCTCACCTCCAATCACCTCTCTCCACATTTCAGACCACCTTTCCCCCACCCCATAAATACCCCTGAGTCCCTATTTTCAGGGAAGCGAATTTGAGGCTCATGCTCTCGCTTCCTCACGTGGCTGCCTTGTGATTAAATCCTCTCTCTGCTGCAATCTCATCATCTCGCTGCTTGGCTTTCTGGGTGGCGGGAAAAAATGAACCTGGTTCGGTGACACTAGTTTTGAGAAAAATTTGAAAGAAATGTAAAGAGCGCCATTAGTGATTTCAAGGGGAGTTTGACGTGACAGTTACTAAATACACAATAATAATAACACGCACACTCATGATGTGTTTACCACGGCACGGGCACTGTGCTAGGTGTTGACTTAGACCCGTCTCATGACTCCTCAGAACGGTCCTCCGCTAGCAGCCTGGATAACCGTCACCTAAAGATAGCAGGTCTTAATGCCTGGAACCTGTAAATGTTACCTTATTTGGAAAAGTTACCTCTGCAGGTGTGATTACGTTAAAGAACTTGAGACAGGGAGATTATCCTGGATTATCACGGTGGGCCCTAAACGCCTCACTTGTGTCCCAAGGAGAAGGCAGCAGAGGGAGATTTGACGCAGCAGAAAAGGGGAGGCAATCTGACCAAGGGAGCAGAGATTGGAATGCCAGCAGCCACCACAGCTGGATGAAGCAAGGAGTGGGTTCTTCCCTACAACCTCTGGAGGGAGCGTGGTCCACCAATACCTTGATTTCAAACTAGTGATGCCAATTTTGAATTTCTGGCATCCAGAACTGTGAGAAAATTAATTTCTGTTATTTAAGCCATCAAGGTTGTGGTAATTTGTCACAACAGCCATGGAAACTAACGTACCCATAAAGTGAGGACAAACAGAATCTTCATTTAAAAAAGGATACGTGGCCCATGGTATAGGAGAAAATGTTTGCAAATCATGTATCTAATAAATGATTAATATCCAGAATATATAAGCAACTCCTACAACTCAACAACCACAAAACAAACAACCCAATTAAAAAATGGACAAAGGACTTGGGTAAACATTTCTCCAAAGAAAACATACAAATGGTCAAAAAGCACAAGAAAAGACGTCCAATATCACTAACCATATGGGGAAATGCAAATCAAAACCACAATGAAAGATCACTTCATACCTATCAGGAGGCTATCCTCACAAAAACCCAGAAAATACCAAATGTTGGTGAGGATGCGGAGAAATTGGAACACTTGTGTGTTGCTGTGGGAGTGTAAAATGGTACAGCCACTCTGGAAAACAGTATGACAGTTCCTCAAAAAACTAAAAATAGAATTACTATATGATCCAGCAATTTCACTCCTGGGTCTATACACACAAGAATTCAAAGCAGAGTCTTGAACAGACATTTGCACACCCGTGTTCATACAAGCATTATTCACAAAGGCTAAAAATTGGAAGCAGCCCATTTGTCCATTGATGGATGAATGGATAAACAAAATGTGGTATATCCACAATGAAAAATGAAATATTATTCAGCCTTGAAAAGGAAGGAAATTCTGACACATGCTACAACATGGATGAACCTTGAAGACATCATGCTAAGTGAAATAAGCCAGTCATGAAAGGACAAATACTATATGATTTACTATATGAAGTACATAGTATACAAATACTATATGAAGGGACCCAGAGTAGTCAAATGTGTAACAGACAGAAAGTAGAATGGAGGTTGCCAGGGGCTAGGGGCGAGTGGGGAATGGGGAGCTCTTATTTAATGGGTGCAGAGTTTCAGTTTGGGAAGATGAAAAAAGTTCTGGAGATGGATGGAGGTGATGGTTACACAACAGTGTGAATGCACTTCATGTCACTGAGCTGTACACTTAAGGATGGTGCACTTTATGTTAGGGATATTTACCACAGGAGGAAAAGGGATACCTGGGCATACAGAGATTTAGTAAATCTTTACACAGTTAATAAATTCTAGTGCCAAATTAGAATCCAAGTTTTCTGGCTTTAGAATCTGTGCTCTTAATTTTAGGTTGTGGTTTTGAGTGAGATTGCTAGGAAAATTTTTATTCTTTAAATCTCACTTTTGAGCAAAACTGAGTAGGAGAATTTCAGAATTGAGGGCGAGATTCTCCTCCTTTAAAAATTGGTGAGAATCAAAACGCGATTCCCCAGCCAACTAACGAGGCAGGAAACAGAGCGATGAGGCTGAGGCCACGTGGTTTTATACGTTTATTAAGAGGTTATTATATTCAAGACATAACCACATCATACTTACCCCTTAATTACGAAGCACATCACTAAATTAGAAAAGCAATGACTGAATTGGGAATACCTAACTCCACGGTCTTATCCTTTGGGGGCAGAGGTCCACAGATTTAAGAACGTTTTGAAAACCACTAGCTATTTCCTCAAATAAATGCTTGCCTGCACACGCACAGTACAATTTGCATCTGATGTTAAGAGGGCTGCAGAGCCCTAAGGCTGTCCCTGCGTGGATCCCTGCAGTTCCATGACCCCGCAGTAGGAGACTTTGTTCTTACAATGCAGCAGATGAAGGGGCATTTTTAATAAAAAGTGAATCTACAAAACAAAATCTTTTTTTGAAAGCTGTGGCTCAACACTGAGTGGCTACACTATATTGGAAAGAACACTGGATTTAGAGGACCGAAACGAGTTTAAAATGAGGCTCAGCTCTACGGCTCTTGTGCTAACTAACGACTAAGCCTGGCTGTATGCATTAGCGAAATTGCGCATGTCAAAGGTTGTGTGATTTGTAAGGTACAATACAATCTTGGCACCATATTTAACTGTGTTCTACCTTCATTACTAAGAAGAGACATAAGTTGTACTTCTAAAAGCAATGGAAGGTGACGTGAAAATGCACGTATCATATGCATGTATCATATATTTCCAGAAAAATTTTATTTTTTCTGAATTAGGCACATATTTGGTATGAAATGGATTTGAATTAAATAGGCAATTGAATAAGTTTTCCACTTTATTTTGTATCTGTTGCTTCAGTGGTAGTCTCACACGTTAGAAATGTATTAAAAACTATGGGTGACTCTGATGGACCCTGATTCTTCTTTTGATATACATAGAGTTTTGTTTTCCTGTATACACACTTTCATACATATATATCAACCCACAAACATTTACCAGCTTATAAAATATTACTAACGCTAAGATACACCGAATGTCAAAAGTAGGCCCCAGTTTCAATGATTCTCAAAGGGAAGTGAAAGGAAGAAAAGAATGGAAACAAGCCAATAACACCAAAAATATAATCATATTTACATATTCTGTTTATTAATGGTTGTAAATTATTACACTAAATAATTAGCCTATAGAACCTGGGGCTAAAAAAGTATAAAGTATATATTTTGTATATTTTTAGCCTATTGTATATAGATTATCGTATTATATATAATATAAACTTACATATCTGGACAATTTAAATTCTCCAAGGTCACTTTTCATTCTTAGGAAAGAAGTGTAATGGGCATCTATTACCTTATTTGTATTTTTTAGAAATTGCAAGGATTTACTAGCAAATCCAATTTATAGAAAGATAACAATGGGTGTCGGCCCAAGGCCCAGTGGTTAAGTTCTTGAGCTCTGCTTTGGCTGCCCGGGATTTGCTGGTTTGGCTCCTGGGCGCGGACATGGCGCCACTCATCAAGCAATGCTGTAGCCGCATCCCACACAGAAGAACGAGAGTGACTTGCAACTGGGACACACAACTATGGACTGGGGCTTTGGGAAGCGAAAACAAAAGAGGAAGACTGATAACAGATGTCAACACAGGACCAATCTTCCTCACCACGTCCCCCTCCCCCCAAAAAGATAACAATGATTATGACGAGGATCAAGGCTGCCCCAGGTAGAAAAACCCAAGGCGTCCTGCCCTACATACCAATCTATATCATCCTCTGGACGCATAGCATGTCCTGATCTGATCGGATCTGATTCGTATCCAAAGTTCTAGGACCAGCCTATAACCAGACCCTCCCCCCACTGACACCATTTTCACAACTTTTTTTACATGATCTTTCCTTTGACCTGTAAAGAGAGAACTCACATACCTGTGCCTTATAAATTTAGCCGTACCCTCAACCCGTGTTTGCAGCTCTTCACTGCCCACGGGTCCTGTCCCCATGCTATTCTCTGAATAAAGGAGCACTACTACCAGACCTTGAAAGTCCAAGAAATCTTTCTCTCAACTCCGCGGCTCGCCGAGCCCGCATCCATTATACCATGTTGGTATGACCATGTGCACAACAGTGCTGTACGGCAGTAAAGAAGTCAATAAGTACAGTTAAATAAGTGAATGAGCTCTATTTGCTTGGAGGCAGGATAACAAATGGTTGAGAATTTGGATTGTGGAGTCAAAATGCTGGGGTTAAAATTCCCCCTCTGCCAATGTTATTAGCTGTGAGATCTGGAGCCAATGCTCTAACATCTCTGCACCTTAATTTTCCTCTCTGTGGAGGGTCTAATAACAGTGCCTGCCCCTGTGGAAAGCGGAGCTGTTCTGCCTGAAGCTGTTTGCCCACACTGGTCTTACCCCCCGCAGCAGGCCGCCAAGTGGGGTGGTGATCATAGACCCTGTCTGCTCTTGGCCGCACACACTTCGGCGACCTCGCCGCCTCTAGCAGGGTTCTCTCCAGGAACCACAGATCTCACTCTCTCTCTTTCCTCCCCTCAAGCCTAGGGAAATCACTTTGTAGTTTCAGGACTGTCTGCTCCAACTATGTCCTCTCCCCTAGGGAATCTTCATCCCTTGAGACTTTGCGTTTTGTTTTACAAAAGCAGCCAGCCTTGGAGCCATCTAGATTTTTCTGCCCCGCCCTGCCTCCCCTGAGGCCACGAGCCAGGCTGGTGGAGCTAGAATGGGAGGGGGACCTGGGGACGGGGAAGGAGGACATCTAGTCGAGCAGTTTTCTATTTATTAGGAGGCGATTTGACTCTTTCATCCGTGTGCCCCATGGGACTGTAAATTCCATGAAGGCTGAGCCGGCATCATCCCCCTTGCCATTGTAACCAAGCAGCTCGCACAGTAACTGGCAAATGGTAGATAATAAAGACTGAGGGAATAAATTAACTGCTAGAGCTCCACAGAGAACACTGCACACCACTCATTTGTCCAAATCTTTGACAGAATGACACTTTAACCATCTGGACTTCGTGCCCTCTTCTCTAAATCTCACAAACTCCCGTGTCCCTTTGCAGATTTTCCAGAGGTTCTCTCTCAACCAGCAGGGAGTGTTACCTTACATCTTAAGAAGTCTCTTTCTTTTAAACGCCTTCTGTAGAAACAGCTGATCTCTAGTCAAAAGCCTTTCCTATAGCTCTTTCTATTCTTGAAAACACACAGACTTCATCTCTCTGACAGCTTTTCCATGGATCAAGTAATTCAAACTCCTAAAAATATTTTTTGTCACAAATCTAATTTTTCATTACATTATAATTTTGGCTGTTATCTCTTTTTTCTGATTTCAGCCAAATTTGTTAATGTTACTTCCTAAATATAGAGGCCAGAAGTGAAAACAGCTCCTTTGTTGTCCGGCTGCATTAGCCTTTGCTCAGCTTTCCTTCCCTAAAGCGTCCTGGCAGGTGCTCACAGCACACAGATCGCGGGTGCCTGGCTCGGGGACCATTTGCCAGAAAAACTGAGGTCAGTTTCGAAGCCTGGCTCCCATCCTGCCATCCGAGTGAACGTGAGCAACTAACAATGTTGTGAAGTAATCACAGCACTGGCCTCACTGGGTTGTTGAGGTAAACGAGTTAACGCATTTAGAACAGTGGCTGGCACAAAACACGGGTTCAGTAAACATTAGGGATTATTTCTGTTGTTGTTGTCATTATTACCACTATTACCTTTCAATCACAGTGTACTCAAAAGAACTTTAAAACATAGAGTCAGAAGGAGGCTGCAGTGGGGGAGAGAGGAAAGCGATTGGTAGGAAAAGGACACAAAGGCAGGGGAGACCTTAAGGATTCCTGCCCACTTCATCAACTGAGTTTAGACTTTCATCACCGAAATGTTGACGAAAATAATCCATAACTAATCTATAAATGAAAATTTGGGTGAGTTTATTCTGAGCTAAAATGTGAGGACCATGGCCCGGGGCCATTCTTCCCGAAGGAAGAAAGGGCACTGAAGAAGTGGGGTGCACAGAGTGGTTATGTACCCCCAGAGAGGATGTTGCACATAGGATTGAAATGTCCCTTTTACAATAGTCGCGAGACTGCTCTGTCGGCACAGCGATTGATGGAAACAGCAGGTAGGTCTGCTGTCTCGGTGAACACAGCAGGGTGGCAGTTCTGTTGTCTGGAGCTGGGTGGTCACAGGTGGGCATGGCAATCAGTTCCTAGCCTAAGGAAAGATGGTTATCCTCAAGGAAATGCCAATGTAGGGGGGGAAGTTGCACCTTTATCTTAAGGCCATTAGTTCTTGCCATAGCAGATATTTAAAGCAGATGTGCAATGCATGCTTGATGGCCATGTCAGGCCTTTTTGGAAAAACAAAGTCAGGCCAAACTAGTTTTACACCAAATGGCTTCCTCATATACGCCAATATCTCCTATTGTTTGCCATTTCTATTTGTCAAAGTCTAGTTTGTTAGATGTTCAATGTACATTCGTTGGACTGGATTAATCCAATTTACCCTCTTCCCATCTATATAGCCTCTCTCTCAGCAGGCAAGTTTTTTATGCAAGTGTTCCCACCGCCTGACCACCCCCCACCCCCGCCTAAGGGAAATGCAGCTGGCAGCTGAGTTTCTGAGTGGTCCTTTGTCAGTTGGTCTTGATGATAGGAGTCACAGGTTGAAATGAAAATTAAACAAGATAATGTTCTTAGAACTTCGTATGTGTTCAGTAACATTCTGTGACATTATCATTGTTACACAAAGCGTGACATGCTGGTGTCCCCAGGAAGTGGGTGACTGGCCTGGGAAGGTAGGAAGAGTTATGAGGCCCCTAGGTGCTTCAGTGTTTGAGGACGACTGCAGGAGGCGCTGTGGAAGCCCGATTGGGGGAAATTGTTTTTTTTTAAGTGAGCAACTTCTTTTAACCTACTGTATTAAATGACCACAGGACAAACTGTCCCCCTGGAGGGACTTCTTTGGAAAAAGCTTTCCGTCCCCTCTCCCCAGGGCAGCATTTTACAAGCAATTTGGAGGAATTCTAGAACAGTGCTGGAAGGGTCGTAACTCGCAGCCCAGCGTCCATCTGCGGGGCTCAGGGGACAGGTCCTGCCGAGACAACAGATGTCCGCGCCCGCCGGCCGGCGGGTTCCTCGCCCAGCACCCAGGGCCGGCGCACGGACTCGGGCCGACCCACAGCCGCTCCTGGCGCTGCGCCCCCGTGCTCCGGGCTGCGTGGCGGGCAGGGCACCCGCCTGAGACCCGCCGGCCCCAAACCCAGCTCCGGAGAGCGCCACCCGGCCCCGGGGCCGCTCTGAATCGGAGGGCTCCTGCTGCGGCACAATGATGTGTCCTTCACTTGTGCTGTTTCTGTCTGACGTTGACTAGTTTGGGGTTCTATAAATAGCCTTCTTGCTTAATACGCTGCTCAGTTTCCTGCTTCCCAAAGGAAACTAGGGCATCGAGACAAACGTGAACGGCTTACGTGTGGTAATACCAGTGACCGTAATCCAACACATCAAACCATAAGCCCCCTCATGACCACAGTCATCCCAAGAATGTAAAGGTAGTTCAGTTTTAGACGATGCTTAAATGTTGGTATATCACATCAATGGATTGAACTTTTAAAAATAATGATCTAAATGATACTAAAAAAGGAATTCGATCAACATCAGCACCTAGTCTTAATAAAATCACCAATGGGAATGGGACTGTAGGGACGCTTTCTCGCAGTGATGGGGAATACGTAGTTTAAATCCGAGGTGAGCATCGTGCTTACAGGGTAACTACTGGAAACATCTCAGGAAAATGCAGAATAAAATAAGAGAGCCCAATATTCTGATGATTATTGAATATTTTTGACAATTACAAGAGGGCATGAAACAAAAATTAGATGCGTAAGTATAGAAAAGGAAAAGATAAAATTATTACACCTTGTAGGTAGCATAATTTTCAGCCTAGAAGTGGAGAAAGAATCAACTGAAAAATTGTAAGCATTTAAAAATTCAATGAAGTGAGCATACAGTAGATATACTAAAAGTAATAGTGTTCATATATATCAGCAATGACCATTTTTTAAAAAACGGTAATTAACAGGCCAGTCGGTGGCTTAGCGGTGAAGTTTGTGCACTCAATTCCGGGGCCCAGGGCTTGCAGGCCTGGAAGAGGACGAGGTGGGGGGGGCATGAACCTATACACCGCTCAAGCCGTGATGTGGTGAGGACTGTCACACAAAATACAGGAAGATTGGCACAGATGTCAGCCTAGCAACAATCTCCTTCACCAAAATTAAAAAGTATGCTTTAGGAAAAAAATTGTGATTATGAACAAGTTTCCATTCATTATAGTAACTAGCTAGACAGTATGCCTGGATTCACGGTCTTAACAAAATTTTGGGAGCCTAGATGAAAAAAAGTCAAAACATGGGGTCTTGGAGAGATGAAAATAAATGAAGCAATCTCAGTGAAGATGGGCCTTGGAGTCTCTGTGGCCGCCTGTCCCACTGACGCCCACCCGGAGGACCCCAGAAGACCTAAGCCAGCCCAGGTGGTGCTTTGGCTCCTCTGACTTTCCTGGCCAGCTTCCCTGCAGGAATTTGGCAGTCTCTGCTTCCTCTGCCGTCTCTGTTTCCCCTGCCTGGTCCCTGATCCCCAGATATCCTCCTGGCTCACTCCCCACTTGCTTCCTGCTTTGGCTCAAAAGTCACCTTCTTGCTAAGCCTCACTCCGAGCATTGCATTTCTCGGTGGCCCAGGGTTTGCCGGTTCGGATGCCGGGTACAGACATGGCACCGCTTGACAAAAGCCATGCTGTGGTAGGCGTCCCACATATAAATTAGAGGAAGATGGACATGGATGTTAGCTCAGGGCTGGTATTCCTCAGCAAAAAGAGGAGGATTGGCAGTAGTTAGCTCAGGGCTAATCTTGCTCAAAATAAATAAATAAATAAATAAAAATAAAAAAAATTCTGCAGTGCCTGCTGGCCTCATCCCGTTTACTGCGTGGCACTTTCCCCACTGCGCTCATCACTTTCAGACATACGGTATAATGTACTCTCGAGCTTGTGGTCTCTCCCAACGAAGGTGCGCTCCCTGAGGGAGGGGATTTTTCCAGTCCATATTGTTCACTGCTGTGTGAATTAATGATTGAATGAAACGAAATATGCAAAAATCTTAAAGACGGAAAGAAAACACCAGCAATAAAACAGTAAATATGCTATGGTAGTGATATTATAAGTGATTATTTTTCTTTTCCAAACTTTTCGTAGCTTGGGTTATTACCTTTATTTATTAAAATAGTTTCTATTTTAAAAGGATTATTTTCTGCTAGCTAGCTTATTTCCCAAGTTGTTTGCTAGGAAAAAGGACTATGCAGGGAACAGACAGACTCATTATACAGGTTAACAACAAAAGCAAGCACACAATCTATTTTCATCAGGCCTCCTTTTGATTTCCTTGTTTTAAACCTTTAGCTGTTCTTAACTATGGTGTTACCTGTGTCTTGAGACCACTTTTTTATGTTCACCCTTTAATTATCATCTTTCTTCTTTAAAATGGATCAATCTTTTCCTATCCCAAATTGAATACCTCCAGCTAATCCCAAACTCAAATTAGTTAGCAAGAGTAATTGCATTTCATCAAAATGTTTTTAAATGGATACGCCTTTCTTTCACGTTGATTCCTTCTTGCGTTATTAATGCTCAGCAAATTTTCTGTTTTAGTGTCATCCCAGCTGGTGGATCTATTGTTTTTAGAAAGCAGACTCACTCTTACCACTTACGCACATTTTTTGACTAGTATATTTTAAATTGAATTACTAAAAATTAAAGTTATTTATTAGGTGGTTGCCTTAAGAAGACCAGGTGGAGAGTCCATGATGGTTACCGGCAACTCCTGAAGAGAAAGACTCTCAGTCTTTGTGCGCGAGGGTTGGTTTGCAATCCAGCCAGCTAGTTGCCTGGAGGAATTCTTAGCATGCATGGCATATTCTGGAGCCCCTTTTTTATGTAAGAACCCTTAGGCTTATGGATAGTGCTATGAAAAAGGCTTTCAGGCCTATTTCCAAACATCCTCCTTCCTCAAAATTCATCTAGGCATCCCTAAGAAGGAAAATATTGGCCACACTGAGGTTCCCAAGAAAGACCCTAGAGAGTCTAAGTTTTTATTTTAACCTGACAATTATGGCCTGGGAATAAAAGTTTATACGATAGTGATGTTTAATTTTATTAAAAGGTCCATGGCTTATCATTCCTACATTTTCTGGAGCTGTTCAGGATTTAACCCTAGGCAAAGCCCACGCACTTTTGGAATTCAGTGATCTCATAGCCTTCGTGAAAGGACTTCCTAACCTTTCAGAAACACCAATGTTCCTACTCAACCAAAAATTAACCTCGCAGCTGTTCTCCTGCTCCAAGCACAGTCCAGATGGCACAAAGACCCTGAAGCAGTCAACTCCTGGACAACGGTTTATACATTTTCTTTTAGTGACCCAGACAAGCCCCATCTAGACCACTTTGTGTGGTCCTTTCTCTTTTTTCTGTTCTCTTGGCCCCAAAGAGCTCATGATATAATTCTCTGGCAAAGCAAGCTTGCCAAAAGATATTTGCTTGGCTGCATTCCCGTTGGCAAAGCTATCACACATTTATCCTAAAGCAACGTCTAAATGTCCAAGATGGAAATGTCAGAGCATGTGTTAAAATTTGCTGCCTGATAGACCATGCCCTCCCATCAGTGATCCCCCACTGAATTCTGTGTCCAGACTGTACCTGTTGGCCCTGGTCACACCTGTTACAGGCTATAGGTGGGGGCGGCACACGGGCAGAGGAAACCCCCACAGCTGGGCCCCACAGTGAGCTTAAGCTGAACTATCCATCCATAGAGAAACCACTCCTAAGGGGTAGTTATTAGTGAAACCAGGAAATGGAACCTGTAACTGAGACTGCTGGCATCTCCTGTTGTCCATTCTCTGCTTCCTTTAGCTCCAATTTAAGCTGCTGGACCTGTGGCTACCCACGCAAAGACTACATTTCCTAGCTCCCTTGCGGCCGTATGTGGCCATGCAACTAAATTCTAGCCAATGAAACGTGAGTTGAGGGGATGCATGCGACCCATGCGTTGTGCACCTGGGGGAAAGGAAGATGTTTTCCACTTTCTGTTGCCCTCCCCCCTGGCTGGACAGCAAACAGAAGTAGAAGCAAGGAGCACTGTCATAGACCACAAGCTGCCAGCCGTGTGTTGAGGAGAGCAGAACAGAAAGAAGGAATCCAGCTCTCAAACACCATGGGCGCCATATCAGCCCTGAGCTGTTTGCACTCACACCGTTAAGATGGGGTAGACACACAATCCTACCTTGTTGAAGCCACTGCTGTTTTGGCTTTTGTTCCGACGTGAGACTTGTATTCCAACTGAAACAAAGAAAAGGTCGAGGCCTGGAAAAGTAGACAATTAGTTTATCAAGCTGTTTTAGTTATATGGACATGAGAATAGAAGATAAACTAAGGTCAAAAACGAGAATTAAAAAAAAGTGAGGGAAGATCTGTTCATTCAGGCTGCTATAGTAAAATACAACAGACTAGGTGGCTTATTTATTTCTCACAGTTCTGGAGGCTGGAAGTCTGAGAGCAAGGGGCCAGTTGGTTTGGTGTCTGGTGAGAGCCCGCTTCCTGCCTTTTTGCTGTGTCTTCATGTGATGGTGAAAGAGAGTTAGCTCTCTGGCCCCTTCTTATAAGGGCACTAATCCAATTCATGGGGGCTCCGCCCTCATCACCTAATTACCTCTCAAAGGCCCCATCCTACTACCTCCACACTGGGGGTTAGAGGTCAACATATGAATTTAGGGGAGCGGGCCATTCAGTTCATAGCAGATAATCAATTTAAAAGGAAATGTTTCAGAGCCAATTTTGTGAACACTGAAGATTCATCAGGATGATCCTTTTATGCCCATCGAGGGACGTCCACTTAATTGGATTGAAATCAGCTCAGTGACACCTGGTGTACCTTAGCGCTTGCCTCATGAAGTAGGCCTTTGGCTTTCTTCGTTTGGAATAAATTTAGATTCTTTTGTGTGTCATATGAGAACACAGGAGAACAAAGCGGGGCTATTCAGTCTATGGCTAAACAGAACATACAACCCTTTAATCTTAATATTTAATATTAAATGTGGATGATCCCAGATCACTAAGCTGTTGACTCACAGTTGTACATGTCCTAGAAACAATATCCTCTTAGAATATTGTGCTAGCACTCAATTTCTGCATTTATTTTTGGTTTACCAATCAAATCAGAAAAACTGAACAGAATCAGAATCAGAAAACAAATCAGTGGATAGGGTACCCTAGGCTTTAGTCACAGTAGAAAGTGAGAGTTATTTTCAGGTGTCTTTTATGTGGGTCTGATAACTGTTAATTAGTTTTCTGGTTAGTTTTATGATTAAATCTTATATGGGATCTCCAGTGTGAAATAAGAACTGATCTCTGTACTCATGGAGTTTTCTTGTGAGCCACGTAAAGACTAGGAAAAATTTTTTTGTATCCCAAGTAAAATGTTAATGATAAAATTAAGTAGAATAAAATGATTACCAGATTCTTATTAGAATCAAGTCACTAAACTTAACTTTGTTAAAATTAGGAACATAAGGTATTTTTCTTGAAATGGATTTCATACAATAAAAAAGATTGAATTCTGAGCTAACACTGTATTATTAAAGTAGATACTCTGGTTTTAGCTCTTTCTCTATATAAAGATTTTCTTCTCCCACCATTAAAATATATTTGGTGTGTTAGTCCTATTGCTGTGTAGTCAACCTATATGATGGAGACGAAAACGGATAGTACTTTTGGTTTCAAATGGGTATCATGACAATAAGTAGTTTAAAATCATTAGACTCTGTTCGAATTCCAAAGCCTCTAACATATAAGGGTAGTAGCTAAGCACGCTTTGGGATGCTCAGGAGACAGTGTGCCCAGAACTGTCCCTAGGAAATGACCAAGTGTAGTATCTGCTCAGGACAAGCTCTTCAGGAATCCATGGGTAAAACCTACCGTGCAAAGGCTTAAACCCAGCAAATCCTCATGAAACTGTAAACAGAGAATTCTAAAAATGAATTTCTAACAAGAGGTCTGTGTTAGACAGATACAAGAAACAGACATAGGGAAAGAACATCTGAGAAATTGAAGGCAGGGGGAATCTTTAAGATGGCACAGAAACTAGAGGGTGTCACCCTCTTTACTCGAGAGAGAGCTGACCCCCGACTCCCCGATCTGGCTGAAAAAGGCATTTTTGTAGAAATAATTCAGTGACAGCAGGCGTTTCACAGAAGGCATCTGCAGAGGGCGTTCATATTTAGATAAAGTCATATCTCTTGAGCTGTATGTATTGCATGACGTGTAAAATGCCACGCGAACTGAAAAACTATAGTAATAGAAATTCTGTGATAAAATCTGTATGGCTGGGAACAAAAGTCTCTGAACCTTGTGGGCTTAAATTGAAATAATTCAAGTCAGAGAGCGAACACAGTTCATACTAAGAGGTGGGAGCTATTCAGCGTGGACTAGGTTGAGATGGATGTCAACCAGGACGAGACACGGAAGGAGGCCAGTAAACTCTGCAGACCCAGGAAAGGGGAAAAGAGATCCCACACGTGTTCGCCAGCCCGTGGTGTCAGGATGAGGGTTTGGCAGTGCTCTAGTTAGGAGGAACGACACTGCCACGATCACACATTTTATATACTTCATGGTATTTTTCTTTCTTTCTTTTGTTTTTTTGAGGAGGATTAGCCCTGAGCTAACTGCTGCCAATCTTCCTCTTTTTGCTGAGGAAGAGTGGCCCTGAGCTAACATCCATGCCCATCTTCCTCTACTTTATATGTGGGATGCCTACTACAGCATGGCTTGCCAAGCGGTGCCATGTCCGCACCTGGGATCCAAACCGGTGAACCTCGCACCGCCAAAGCGGAACGTGAGCACTTAACCGCTGCGCCACCGGGCTGGCCCCTATGGTATTTTTCTCTTCGTGTTTACTGTACCGTGCAGGTTAAGTTCAGTTAATCCTTTTGTTTGTCCAAGGCTGCCTCACTTTAGGGGATGTCCTTGCAGATATCCCTAAGGGTAAGTCTCTGTAGGAGGTAAAACCATCGCTTTCATTTACTCAAGGATAGCTTTCCAGCAATTCTTATCTCTGTTCTGTGTCATCAGCTCTCTGATCGATAGTTCTCATCAGCAAAGAAACACACTTTTAAAAACTTTTTCTCCCATCTTAAAACAAAAGAAAACAAAGCCTAGTGACTCCCCTTCTCCCACCAGCCAGAGTTCCACTTCTCCACTCCCATCTACAGCAAAACTCACTGAAAGTTGTCTAAATTCACTGCCTCCAATTTCTTTCCATCCTTCTCTCTCTCTGTTTTTATGGAAGTGAAATTCACATAACATAAAATTAACCATTTTAAAGTGAACAATTCAGCAGCATTTAACACATTCGCCACACTGTGCAAACACCACCAAAACAGTTTCATCACCGAAAAAGAAAACCCTATTCCGTTTAAGGATTTCCTCCCCATTCTCTCCACCCCTAGCCCCTGGCAATCACTAATTGGCTTTCTGTCTCAATGGATTTACCTATTCCGGATATTAATATAAATGAATCATACAATATATGGCCTGTTGTGTCTGGCTTCTTTCATTTAGCATAGTGTTTTGAAGATTTACCCACATTGTAGCATGTATTAATATTTTATTCTTTTTTATGGTCGAATTATATTCCATTATATGGATATACTGTGTGTAATTTGTACATTCATCCACTCATGGACACTTGTGTCATTTCTCTCTTTTGGCTATTGTGAATAGTGCTGCTGTGAGCATTCATGTACAAGTTTTTGTTTAAACACTCGATTTCTATTCGGCTATATATCTCGGAGTAGAATTGCTGAATCATATGGTGATTCTATGTGCAACTTTTTAAGGATCTGGCAAACTGTTTTCCACAGCTGCTGAACCATTTTACCCTCCCACCAGCAATGTTTGAGGGTTGCAATTTCTCCACATCCTGGTCAATACCTGCTATTTTCTACTTTTCGTTGTTGTTGTAACCATCCTGGTGGGTGTGCAGTGGTATCTCGGTGTGGTTTGGATTTGCATTTCCCTGGTGACTGATGATGCTGAGAATCTCTTTGTGTGATGGTTGACCATTTATCATTTATAGATCTTCTTTGGAGAAATGTCTATTAAGTCCTTTGCCCATTTTTTAATTGGGTTTTTTGGGTCTTTGTTGTTAATGGGTTGTAAGGGTTCTTTATATGTTCTAGATGATAATAATCTGGTAATCCTTTTCAGATCTATGAGTTGCAGATATTTTCTCCCATTCTGTAGATTGTCTTTTCACTTTCTTGGTAACATCCTTTGATGTGCAAAGGTTTTTTAAATTTTGATGGTTAATTCAACATTATCTACTTTTTTTTGGTTACCCACGCTTTTGTTTTTCATACTCAGAAATTGTTCCCATATCCAATGTAATAAATATTTTCCCCTATGTTTTCTTCTATGAGTTTTATGACTTTAGCTCTTACATTTAGGTCAGTAACTCATTTCGAGTTAGTGTTTGCATATTGTGTGAGATAGGGGTCCAGCTTCATTCTCCTGCATGCGGATATCCAGTCCTCCCGGCACCATCTGTCAAGGAATCCATTCTGTCCCCATGGAATGGTCTCGTCACTCTTGTTGAAAATCAGTTGACCATATATGTGAAGGTTTATTTCTGGACTCTCAGTTCTATTCCATTGTTCTATATGTCTGTAATTACGCCCGTACCACACTGTTTTAATTACTGTGGATTTGTAGTAAGTTTTGAAATGAGGAAGTGTGAGTCCTCCAAATTTGTTTTTCTTTTTCAAGATTGCTTTGGCCATTCAGGACTCCTTTTAACTTGATATGAATTTGAAAATTGGATTTGTCTTTCTGTAAAAAACAATGTCATTAGAGTTTTTATAGAGATTGCATTGAATTTTTAGGTTGCTGTGGGTACTATTATCTTGTTTATAATATTAAGTCATTATCCATGAACAGACATATTTTTCCATTTAAATATTTAGGTGTTTAATTTCTTTCAGCAATTTTTTTCAGTTTTTAGCATACAGATTTTTCACCTCCTAGGTTAAATTTATTCCTAAGCATTTTATTCTTTTAGATGCTATTGCAAATAGAAATGTTTTCTTAATTTGCTTTTTTAGATTGTTCATTGCTGCTGAATAGAAGCAATTGATTTTTGTGTGTTGATTTCATTCCCTCCAACTTTGCTGAATACATTTAATAGCTCCAGTAGCGTTTCTGTGTGTCTGTGTGTATTCTTTCAAATTTTCTATATATAGGATCATGTCATCTGCAAATAGGGAGAGTTTTACTTTTTCCTTTCTAATTTAGACGAATTTTATTTTTTTTATATTGCCTAGTTGCCTGGCCAGAACATCCAGCACAATGTTGAATACAGTGGTGAACGTCGACATCTTTTTCTTGTTCCTGATCTTAGGGGAAAGGTTTTCAACCTTTCACCTTTGAGTATTATGTTAGCTGTGGGTTTTCCATAAATACCCTTTATCATTTTGAGGAAGCTCATTTCTATTCCTAGTCTTCTGAGTGTTTCTATCATGAAAGGATGATGGGTTTTTTCAAAGGCCTTTTCTGCATCCATTGAGATGATCATGTGTTTCTTTTTTTCCTTCTTTCCATTAATGTGGTATGTTACACTGATTGATTTTCTTATGTTGAATCACACTTGAATTCTGGGTATAAATCCCACTTGATAACAGGATTTTAATATACTATTAAATTCAGTTCCCTAGTATTTTGTTGATGGTTTTTTGCATCTATATTGATAATGAGTATTTGTCTGTAGTTTTCTTTTCTTATAATGCCTTTGGTATCAAGGTAACATTGGCTTCCTAGAATGAGTTAGGAAGTATTCCCTTCTATTCCATATTCTGGAAGAGTTTGAAAAGGGTTGGCGCTAATTCTTTTTTAAATATTTGGTAAAATTCACTAGTGAAGCCATCTGGTCCTGAGCTCTTTTTTTGGGAGGGTTTTGATTACTGATTCAATCTCCTTACCAGGTATGGACCTTTTCAGATTTTCTACTTCTTCCTGACTTAGTTTTAGTAGTTTTTGTGTTTCCAGGAATTTATTTATATTATGTAGGTTATCAGATTTGTTGAGGTACAGTTGTTCACAGTAATCTTTTATGATCATTTGTGTTTCTGTAAGAGTGGTATAAGGTTTCCACCTTCAATTCTAATTTTAGTTTAGATCTTTTTTCCCCTTAGTCTAGCTAAAGGTTTGTCAATTTTGTTGATATACTTTTGTTTTTCTTGATTTTCTCCATCTACTTTCTATTCTCTATTTCTTTTAGCCAATCTAATCCTTATTATTCTTTCTTCTACTAGCTTTGGGTTTAATTTGTTTTTTTTTTCCTTAGCTCCTCATGGTATAAGCTAAGTTACTGATTTGAATTGAGATCATTCTTCTTTTTTAATATATGCATTTACACCTACAAACTTCCCTCTTAGCACTGCTCTCACTTTATCCCATAAGTGTTGGTATGTTGTGTTTCATTTTCATTTGTCTCAGGACATTTTGTAATTTCTCTTGTGACTTCTCTGACCCGTTGGTTAAGAGTGTGCTATGTAATTGTATTTAGTTATGCATTTTCCAGTTTGCTTTATGTTATTTATTTCTGGCTCATTCCATTGTATTCCTAGAAGATATTTGTATGATTTCAATCTTTTGAAATTTATTGAGACTCATTTTGTGACCTCACATATTGTCTGTCCGGAGGAATGTTCCATGACACTTGAGAAGAATGTGGATTGCGCTGTTTTTGGTAGACTGTTCAGTACATGTTTCTTTAGGTCTAACTGGTTTAGAGTGTTGTTCAAATCCTCTGCTTCCTCATTAAACTTCTGTCTAGTTGTCCCATCCATTATTAAAAGTCGGGTATGGGGCCAGCCGGGTGGTGCAGCGGTTAAGTTTCACTTCAGTGGCCCGGGGTTCACAGGTTTGGATCCCGGGTGCAGACATGGCACTGCTTTGCGAGCCATGCTGTGGCAGGGGTCCCACATATAAAGTAGAGGAAGATGGGCACAGATGTTAGCGCAGGGTCAGTCTTCCTCAGCAAAAAGAGGAGGATTGGCAGCAGTTAGCTCAGGGCTAATCTTCCTCAAAAAAAAAAAAAAAAGTGGGGTAAGAAGTCTCCAAATATTATTTTAGAACTATCTATTTCTTTCTTTAATCCTTCGATTTTGGCCTCATATATTTGGGGGCTCTATGGTTAAATGTGTATATGTATATAATTTTTATATCTACTCACTGGATTGAAATTTTTATCAAAATGTAATGTCCTTATTTGTCTTCTGTAAGCTTTTTTGACTTTGAGTCTACTTTGTATGATATTGATCTATTCCTTCAGCTTTCTTTTGTTTTCCATTTGCAGGGAATACCTTTCCCCATTCTGCTTTCAACCTTTTGTGTTTTTGTATCTGAAGTGAGTCTCTTGTAAACATCGTATAAATGGGTCGTGTTTTCTTCATCCAATCTGCCCATCTCTGACCTTTGACTGGAGAGTTTAATCTATTTACATGTAAGTTGTTACTGATAAAGAATAATTTATTTCTCCCATTTAGCTCTTTCTTTTCTGTATGTCTATATTTTCTTTGTTCCCCAGTTCCCACACTACTGACTTTTTAAAATTTAGTTTAATTTTGCTAGCATATCCTTTTGACTCCCTTCTTCTTTCCCTTTCTGTATACTTTTTATTTATTTATTTTTTAATGCTGACTGTAGGACTAAAATTAACGTCTTACACTTATGACAACCGAGTTGGAATAACACCGACTTAGTTTCAATAGTCTACAAAGCACCCCCACTCTACATCTCCCCCTCCCCCTTACATGCTTATTGCCAGAGAGTGCATCTTTATATCTTTATATTTTATATTTTATTTATATTTATATAAATAAATTATATTTATATTGTTGTGTGCCCATTAACATAAATTTATGTTTTGTTTTTTGCCTTTTAAATCATATAATTAAAAGAAAGATGAGTTACAAACCAAAAGTACGTTAATACTGGCTTTTCTGTTTACATATGCGATTATCTTTGCCAGCGAGCTAGAGGAAACAAAGGCAAGGGCCGTGCATCAGTCCTTCGGGTAGCCCGCAGACAAGTTAGGACAGGCAAGCACAGTTCTTTGAGGATAAGTTCTGGTCTGTTCCCTCCAGAACCAGAGACGAGGGTCCCACACTTGGAATGTGGGCCGTGGTCTTCAAGAGAGCTGCCATGTTGGGGAAGGAGGGTAGGCAAAGGCAATCAGAAACACACAAAATTTTCCTACCATTTTTAAATTGCCTTTTTCTTGATTCAGCATTCTCTTGGTTGCTGTAAACCTTTGTCTATTTCCCAAAGTTCCGGCAAAGTTGATTCTGACAGTTTTTGCTTGATTTTTTGATGTTTCTGTGGCAAGACGGGGTTTGGAGCTACCTACTCTGCCATTTTTGCTCTCTCCTCTTCTCTTTCAAAGTATGTACAAAGCCCATTCCAATCGGGTTTCACCTACACCACTCCACCACGACTGCTCCTTTCTAGGTCACCTGTGACCTCCTATAAGGTTTCTGATCACCGTTTCCAAAGTGTCTGGGTGTTTTTCCCCACACATCCAACAGTTCTCCAACACCAGCTGGGTGTCCTACAATTCACTCAATTCTGACACTATCTATCAGAGATCACATCAGATTCCACAGCTTAAGGGCTCAGTCCCACAAGACTTGACAGATGCCAACTGTAAACCCAGGTTGTCACCCGTGGTTCTGACCCACTGGCTACAGATTGGAGGTTCCCACAATCCCCTTCCTAGGTCCGATAAATTTGCTAGGGTGGACTTCAGATACCAGTTGCAAGTCCAGGTCATGACCTGTACTTCTGACTGACTAGGTATAAATCAGTCGTTCCCACAACCCCCTCCTTACATTTATCAATTTGCTAGAGCGGCTCACAGAACTCAGGAAACGGGCTTACTCACTAGATTACTGGTTTATTACAAAGGATATTAAAGGAGGCAAATCAACAACCAGATGAAGAGATACATGGGGCAAGGTCATGAACAAAGGAGCTTCCGTCCTCGTTGAATTTCGGCCCTGGCACAGTGGCACAGGGAAGCATTCTGGTTTCTCAAACTGGAAACTTTCTTAACCCCCTCCTTGTAGGTTTTATGGAGGCTTCATTACATAGGCATGATTGATCCCATCATTGGCCACTGGTGATTGATTCATCTCCAGCCCCAGTAGACATTCATGGTTGGATTCCCTGGCGACCAGCCCCATCCTTACTGTATGGCTCTGAAGCATTTTCAGGAACTGAAGACAAAAGGCCAAATATTATAACAAAAGATGTTCCCATTGCCCTTATGGTTCAGGAAATTCCAAGAGTTTTGGGAGCTGTGTGCCAGGATCCATGGAGAAGATGGCCAAATACATATTTCTTATAAATCACAATATTGCACCTCCTTACTTGTAAATCCAATGTTAAATTCTCACCCTGTTTGACCTATCAGCATGATTTGATATTTTTCTTATTTTAGATTCCAGAACCCACACTGTCTTGTTTCTCCTATCTTTCTTGTTGTTCGTTTTTAGTCTCTTTGCTCACTTCTCTCCCCTTTAATCAGTTGGTGTGCTCTAGAACTAGGAGAATGACTTGTCCTTATTTGCCCAGGACTTTCCAGTTTTAAAACTAAAAGTCTCATTTTCTGGAAATCTTTCCATCTCACGCAAAGTGGAATGGTTGGCCACCCTATCCAGAGCTCATTACTTGAGCCCTTCTCTTCTCTATCTGCATTCATCCTTTGGGAATCTCGTTTATTCATATGGCTTTAAGTACCATCCGTATGCTATTAACTCCCAAATATATATCTCCAGCTTAGAACTCTCTCTTGACTTCTTCTGACATTTGAAAGGTCTTCTTGACTTCTCACACTTAACTGTCCTACACTGAACTCCTGATCTCCCTCCAAACCTGCTGATCTAGCAGGCTTCCCCATCTCTGTTGACGGCTGCCCACCCTTCCAGTTGCTCAGGTGAAATATCCCAAAGTCACAATCTGTTGTGAAATCCAGTTATCTGTATCTACAAAATATCTCCAAATCCTAACACTTATTACCGCTTTCACTGCTACTAGCCTGGTCAAAGCCAATCGTCTTTTTAAAAATCTTGTAATGGACTCCTAAATGGTCTCTCTGCTCCTCCATCTCCTTTGTTCTCAATACAGCACTAGAAGGATCCTCTTCAAAAATTTTAAAAATTTCATTGTGGTAAGAACATGTAACATAGGATCTACTCTCAATAAGGTTTTAAGTGTACATTACAGTATTGTTAATTATAAGGAAAAGATCTCTTTATGGGAATGCGGAGGCATTGGAACTCTTGTACACTGTTGGTGGGAATGAAAATGGTGCAGCTGCTGTGCAAAATGGTATGGAGACTCCTCAAAATATTACAAATAGAACTACCATATGATCCAGCAATCTCACTTCTGGGTACTTACTGAAAAGAATGGAAATCAGAATCTCAAAGAGGTCTTCCCACTCCCCTGTTCATTGCAGCACTGTTCACAACAGCTAAGAGGTAGAAATGACCTAAATTTTCATCAACAGATGAACAGATAAAGACAATTTGGTATATACACACAATGGAATATTATTCAGCCTTAAAAAGAAGGAAGTCCTACAAAATGCGACAACATGGATGAACTGTAAAGAGGTTATGCTAAGTGAAATAAGCCAGTCACAGAAGGACAAATACGATATGATTCCACTTATATGAGGTACCTAAAGTAGTCAAACTCAAAAATTCAGAGAGTGGCGTGGTGGTTGCCAGGGGCTGAGGGGAGGGGAAAACAGGGATTTGCCAATCAATGGGCGTAGAATGATCCTTTTAAAATAGATCCTTTCACATCACTCACTGAGTAAGAACCAAAGAACTTGTAGTGGCCTAAAATGGCCTGTGTCATCTGGACCTCCCAGTACCTCTTGATCTTTTGTGGTCATCTGTATATCACCAGGTTCTGCCTGGCTTCCAGGTCCTTATCCACCATTCTATGCCTGCTGGAGCATGCTGACTACATGCCACCCGACTCCTACCCCCATCCATAGAGCAAAGCAACATGAGGTCACGGAGAAGGCTACTCCAAATACAAGGTGGAGTGTTGACCCAGCAGAGACCGAATGGACTTGCATGGGTCACACCCCTCCATACACCTCCATGAGAAGCAGCAGCTTCACGCTTGTTTGCTCATTGCTATCCAGAGCAGCCACAGGCTTACTCTAGGTGACAGCATTGTACACAGGATCCTCTCTCCTAATCTTGGGCCTCATTTCTGGGCTCTCCTCCAAGTACCTGCCAAAATCAAATACCCCCCTCAAAAAAAATACCCTCCCAGTCAGATTATTTTAGTTACTTCCCAAAGCACAAGCCTTGTAGGTTATCTACTCTCCCCAACATTCTCATTCGTATACTACTCTGCATATCCTTTCTGCTGAGCCAATGCTTCACTGCAGCCCATCTCCTCCAAGCATGTTCCTTGCGCTTTCTGGAACTCCCACCCAAGGATCAGCAAATTCCTCCAGCTCTTCTCTAAATGTCCCCTCTACCACTTTGCCTTAATTGAAACGTGTCTGTCCTCCAGAGGCAGTTATCCCCTTCAGCCCCTAAAGCAGAGGCTGCTTATACTCTCAAACTGTTTAAAGTTTGTCAGTCAGAATAAATGCCCCTCCACATTCCCCCACTGCCACTCTCTGATCACAGTTGTCCATCCTTCTTTTTCTTCAGGTTTATAAAATTTAACTTTTTTTTTGAAAGATTTTATTTTTTTTCTTTTTCTCCGCAAAGCCCCTCAGTACATTGTTGTATATTCTTCGTTGTGGGTCCTTCTAGTTGTGGCATGTGGGACGCTGCCTCAGTGTGGTTTGATGAGCAGTGCCATGTCCACACCCGGGATTCGAACCAACGAAACTCTGGGCCGCCTGCAGCGGAGCGCGCGAACTTAACCACTCGGCCACGGGGCCAGCCCCATATGAAATTTAGCATTTAAATGGAAAAGGAGTAGTAGTGCTTGGCCAAAAATTCAAATCAGATATACATTTGAAAGTAAATATTTTTTCACCCCAGAACCCAGCCCCCAGCCATCCACCTGCATATGTGTATGTGTACCCGGCACAAGCACATGCACACCTGGGCACATGTGTGCACACACACGGTGGACTCAAGCCTGCATCTTTACACAAGCACGTACACATGTAGGCCACGCAAGAACGCACATCACGTGAGCATGTAATTATAATCACATGTGTATGCGCGCCCACATACATGTCTGTTTTTATAGAATGAGATAATGCTAGTCATACTTTCAGTTTATCAATATACTTTTTCAGAAGTAAAATATAGTACAGAAAAAGCGTACCAGTCAGCTTGACGAATTATCTCAAAGTGAATTAGCACATTAACACTCTTCCACTACTTACTGTTTTCACTTGACACTGCATTGTGGAGACCTTCCCAGTCAACACATAAATTTCAGATTCACTCTATTTAATGGGTCCATTCTAGGGCGAATGTATAATCATTAACTAGTCCTGGATGTTTAGGCCTTCTGCATTATTATAGCGTCAGAAAAATGCTGCAGTGACTGTCCTTGTGATGTCACTTTGACCTTATCTATGAGCCAATCTGAAAGCGCAAATTTGGTGTTCTCTCCATCGTATGTCGACATCTCCACAAGTCCCCTCGGCAGTCTCTCCTTGGTTGACAGGGGGCCCGTGCAGCCTGCAGAGGAGCTGCCACAGAACTTCCTGGTGCTGCTGCCCTCTCATCAGGTGCTCCAGCTGGCCTGAATGGCTGGGGTGTCCTCAGGGTCCTCCTGTGGAACATAACCCTCTGCGGGGCCTTCTGGCCTCATCATGCATGCCCACTTCCCGCAGCCTCTTTATTTCCTCTGCCTCTGCCAGACTCCTCAGGCATTTCCACTTCACTTGGTGCTGGCCATCACTTTCTCCAGGTTTCCAAGAACACCCCCAGCAGCAAGCTTGCCCATCTCTTGGGGTTAGGGTTGTCAGATTTAGTGAATAAAAATACAGGGTGTCCAGTTAAATTTGGCTTTCAGATAAAGAACAAATACTTTTTGGCATAAGTATGTCCCAAATATTGTATGAGACATGCTTTTATTTTATCTGGCAACCCTCCTTGCGGTCCTTGCCAGGGGTTGAATCCTGTGCCCCAAAAAGTGTCCCCAAATCAATACATTCTTGCTTATCCAGCCTTGTATTCTGTTCCCCTAGATCAAGCATCCTCAAAATCCAACACCAGGGGTGCTCCCTGGCTCCGGTAGGGCATTCTCGGTAATTCCTGCAGCTCCTTCCATGTATATTCTCTTTCTTCCTTTATCAGGTCCAGTACATTTACGGCCAGATTATTCTGGGATTTAGCCCTAATTATTGGCCTGGAGGCTGGGAGAGGAGGCGGAAGCAACGCCTCTTGCTTTGCAGAGGAGAGGCCCCGGCAGCATCTTGGAGCGTGGGGGAGCACCGGCTCTTCCCAGGGAGAGTGGGCCCGCTGCAGGGTCTGAGGGACAGGCCATTCGCAGAGCCAGCAGCTTCTGGAATTTATGTCTGGATCTCTTCATCCCAAATTTCAGAATCCCAGGCTTTGCCAGCCAAGGGCCTGACTAGAGTTGTGCTGGTAAGTGTTAACAACCAGCTCTCCAAAAAGGAGGAAAAGAATTCCTCTGAATCTTAATATTGGCTGATTTCCATGGTGTAAACATTCTACCATAGCTGATTGCAAGCTATGAACATGACGTCATTGAATGTGGAGCTCTGAGCTCCAGCATACCACTGGCCCTGCCCTTAGCAGATCAGACTCCGGCTGAGCGTTTAAACATCCCTGGAGCTCCCTGACTCTATCAGAGCCCTCGTCTGTTGCACAGCTGTGTCCACTATTCTGCTGCAGGAGATCAGGGCCTCTTTGTAAGATATGAGAGAGGCCCTCTGCCTTTCACACTTGGCTTGCTCGTGGCCCTCAGTCTTCCCTTATCCCTTTGCAGGGCAGCAGTACAACTGAGCGGTAATCAGCCAACTCTGCCATTCCAGTAGGCATTGCTCTCCCCATACTTTTCAAATACCTGAATAATTTCACCTACACGGGTGCTTTCCTTCCCTGGCACTTTCCCCAGGTCACCACCAGTAAAACCTTTAGCAATCGCGCCCCTCTTTGGGCCAGGGACTAACTTCATCTCCCATAACACTCAGAATGCCATTCTCTTTGCCTACTGGGAGATAAATGAGCCAGTCTCCAAGTCCGATCTTACTGTCTATTTTCTTGGACTACTCAGGGCACCATTAGTGTTAGTTCTGGGCCCCCGAGAAGCAGATACCAAAGTGGGATTAGATGTGCAAAATATTTATTGAGGGGTACACCTTTGAGTTATAAATGGGAGGGAACAGGGGAAGGTGGTGAGCTGTCAGACTGTGATGCAGGTCTGAGCCTTGTGAAGCAGAAGGGGAAGGAAGCAATCGGGAAGTACAATCACATCATCACAGACTCCAGTGCATTTCTAAGGAAGTTCCAGCCAGGCTGGTGGAGAGCCCTCAGCCAAAAGTGGCACACCAGGGAAGACCTGCGGCTCACAGGAATGGCCTGCATTAGGACCCTGGGCATGCTTAGTTGTTGCCCACCCCGTGGGAATGGTGATAGGGAAGGTAGCCACACAGGTGTGGATCCAGAGGTCCTCAGCCAACCACACCCCCACAGTGGGAGGTCTGTGCACACTCCGCATGGTTGCCCCACCTGAGTTTCGTGGAAATTGTTTCTAAATTATATCTAAATGGAAATTATATCTTAAGACTTAGTGGATCAAATTTAAGAATTTCTAGCTGGAATGGATCATTGGCAGATTGCAGACCTCATGTTGTATCAATTTAGAAGACTCATGACATCCGGTATACCGGCAGCTAGTGACGCTCATACTGACCCTTGCATTCAAGCAGCAACAGTGTCATCAACGAAGTGCTGTCATTCTGGATCACAGTCTTCCTCACCAGTGACCTTCCCACCCCTCGCCATCTCAGCCACTCATCTCCACCATCTTAATGTGGAATTCGTCATCTTTGAAACTGTACTCTCTCCAAAACTCTCACTCAGAGGAGTCCTCCCAGCCTCATGTATCCATCCATTCATCAAGCACATTGCACAAGTGTTCTGCCTGGTTTGCTCCAGTGTCAATAATGTAACTGTTTTCAATCTCCTCAAGCAATCAGTTGGGTGGGTAATGGTGCATGTTTCTCTACTTAGCATCTTTCAGGTTCTTTTCTTGACATGGCTGATCTTATTTAGTTTTCGCAAAATCCTCTGTGGTGGGTGTGATTATCCCTGTTTCTCAGAGAGTAAGTGCCAGAGCTGGGTATGAAACTGTGCCTGCTGAGTCTGAGCCCAGACCCGGCCACAGGGACAGCCTGGCGAGGTGGGCAGAGGGGTCGCTACTGAAGGCTGCCAGGACACGTGGAACCAGTGGGGATTTTTAAGGAGCGAAGTAATACAATTAATGTAGTATATTTTTAAAATGAGTCTCATGGGTAGTATGCAGCTGGGATTAAAGGAGGGGAAAATTGAAGTCAGAGAGATCACTTAGAAGGCAAGCACAATGATCGAGAGGCTTCTATGGGAGTGGGAGAGGGGCCTAGATGTAGCAAAGGATAAAGAGAAAGGTGCAGGGATTGAAAACGTTTTGAAGGGGAAATTCATGTGAAATTTTTTGCCTCACATCCCAAGCCTATTGAAAGACTTCACAGAGTCAAAAATTATTCCAGATTTTGAGGCTAAGTGACTGGGAGAATTTGGTCGACCTTGAAAGGATGGTGAGGGGGGTGGCTGGCATGGGACGTCCATTTGGGAGTTTTGTGCATGGGTTGTCAGGGGAGCCGTGAACGTGGAGGAGTGCTTCTGAAGAGGCAGTGGTGGAGGGGCCAGGGGGCCAGAGGCCACGCTCTGGGGGGCGTTCTCATTCAGAGGGCAGAGGGAGGAAAAGCCAGATGCCAAAGCAAAACAAAGGGCCAAAGGAGAGGTTGGACGCGAGCCAGTCAGGGAAGGACCAGAGAAGCTAAGTGTATGGTGTTGAAATCATGTTATTTCAATGATTTTTATATTCCCTGGAGTATTCAAAACTAAGGGCAGTATGCACTATAGACAATATTCAATTTAGCATGTTTGGCTGAATAGCATCATTAATAACAGGGCTTTTTTAAAATGGAAATTTTTGCAATTAAGCCAGGGATGTGACACGTCCCACAATAAGAAAGACTAGACATGGTTCCACAATTAAGATAAAAAGGCCGGTAATTATAGAGCAGCCAAATAGGTCTTCAGACACAAAGAAGTCCTACTCAGAAAAAAGGTGTTTGGAGCGGGGCCATCCGCGTCCTCGTCAGTCCTGAAGTGTGGCTGCGTTTGGAACACGCTGTCCTCAGCCAGCCTCCTGACTCCCAGCCCCTCCTCTGCAACCGCCACTCTGGAGACAGCTGCCCCTGGAACCCTGGCTTTTCTCCATGACTGTGGCAAGTAAATATCACTTGGATTCTTTTCTTTGAAAATTATGAGGTTTTGTTCCTTTCAAGGTCTTACAAGTCACACTCACAGCCCTTGCTGGTGGTGAAGTGTCCCCACCTGCAGTGTGCTGCGCTCACCGACATTCAGGCAGGAACTCTCCTAAGTTAAAGACCAGCTGAACCGACACGCCAGGCACATTAAACATCACACATAAGAAAAATGAAAACCTCCCAGAACCGGAAGCTGTGCATGAGCGAGCTCACTGTGCGCCGCCTACTCAGCCCAAGAGCCTCTGTGTGGCAGACGCAGGCGCTCCGTGATGCTGTGACACCCGAGAGAGATAATGTTGGGTCTTCACTCCCATTTCTGGCAGAGTTCCTAAACCATTGGTATTTCGTAAGCAATGAGAGCAATAAAGATATCTTTTTTTTTTTCCGTTTTCTCCCCAAAGCCCCCCGGCACACAGTTGTATATTCTTAGTTGTGGGTCCTTCTAGTTGTGGCATGTGGGATGCTGCCTGAGCGTGGCTTGATGAGCAGCGCCTTGTCCATGCCCAGGATTCGAACTGACGAAAAACACTGGGCCACCTGCAGCAGAGCGCGTGAACTTAACCACTCGGCCATGGGGCCAGCCCCCAATAAAGATATCTTAATGTGCGTAAGAAGCTCCTTTCAACCACCTGAATTTGTGCTAATGCAGTGACTTTTGGAAAGCCCCTAACGATAGAGGCTGTTTGCCAGGAGAACCAGCCATGCGACTTGAGGGTTGGAGCTTTCAGTCCTAGCCTCTAGCCTCAGGGGAGGCGAGGAGGACTGGAGCTTGAGTCAATCACCAATGATTTCATCGATCATGCCTATGTAATGAAGCCTCCATGAAAACCCTAAAGGATAGATTCTGAAGGTCTTGCGGGTTGGTGAACACATGGAGATGCGCAGAGAGCGCTGGGCCTGGAAAGGCACCCTTCCTCCAGGCCTGGCCCTGTGCATCCCTTCCACCCGGGTGTTCCTGAGTTGTATCCTTTTATACCGAACCAGTAACGTGGTAACTAAACTGTTTCTCTGGGTTCTGTGAGCTGCTCTAGCAAATTAATGGAACTCCAGAGGGGGGATGTTGGACCCTCCAATCTCTAGCCAATTGGTCAGAAGCACAGGTGATAACCCGGACTTGCTACTGGCGTCTGAAGGAGGGAGGAGGAGGCAGTCTGGGAAGACGGAGCCCGTACCCTGTGGGGTCTGACACTATCTCCAGGTAGATGATGTCGGCATTGAATTGAATTGTAGGACACTGAGCTGGTGTCGAGCATTGCTTGGTGGTATGGGAAAACCCCTCCCCGCCCCCACATTGGAACTGGGTGCAGAACTCATACCCAAACTCCAAGGCTCGAAGGCCATGCATGTCAGCAGCCCATCAGTATTTCCTGCACTGTGTTCTCATGCAAGGCACACGTTTTGGGGTTTTACTTTTATTCTAGTTTTATGGACAATTATTTCCCAGCCCACAATAGACTGGAAGTAGTTTGTGTGTAGAAGGCCTTTAGTGACAGGCAGGAGCAGGCAGAACCAGGGCACAGCGTGATGGGGCAGAGAAGACGGGAACCCAAACAAGCAGAAACAAGAGCCCAACTGAGAAATGCAGCCCAGTGTCCCTCACTGCCACAGCAGACAGGGCTGGCTGTCACACACACACACACACACACACACACACACGAGCCCTGTGGCCCTGAGGCCGTCGCTGCAAAGGGAAAGCTGAAGCTCGGTGGTAAAGAGCCACTCAGGTTATGTGTCATGTTTTTCCTGAGAGGAAATATATGCTATGTTTAAGAAGGTTAGCCATACAAAATGGTTAGCATTTTCCAAAAGCATTTGGAGGCCCATAAAAGTAGAATTTGGTGACCACATTTTGAATTTGCTTATTGTACCCCCACTAATGTTGGATAGATGGACCTTTACTACTGTACAATTCCCCTGCTGTGTATAACGATGCCACAGTGAATAATTTGAAATAGATGGAAATTGAAGTTTTTGAACCTTGACATGAAGATTTCTTTTTAAATTAAATATGGCATATATGTATTAATAAACAGATATGCCTGGAAGGTGAATTTCTCTGTACATGGACTAAAAATTTCTCAATGATTTATATATAAATTCATTTGCTAAAAAACTAAAAAATATTTTATAAACCATAATAAAGAGAGTAACCCAGCTTTTCTCAGAATTGGCAGCCAGGTGGTGCAGAAGAACAGAAAGGACTTGGGGGCCCTGGGTCAAGTCTGGGGCTGGTCAAAGGCTGTTGGTATGCCTTGAACAAGCCGCTTTGCCCCTCAGAATCTTGGTTTACTCATCCATGAATGATGCGTCTATGTGGACGGTTTGTCTATTTCAGGAGCATCTCTAGAGCTCCCACTAAGTTGGTAGGTCTTGACTACACAGCAGTAAGACAAGGCCTCTGGCTTAATAAGTTGTTAAGAAACTATTTTGAACTTTTGGGATAAATAAAGCCAGACATGAGCATAAGACAAATGACCTAGAGATTTTAGTTGCCAAACGCTAAGGATGACAAAATCTACTCCTTGCTTAACAACTAAGGAAGAAGCTCGAATTTAGCCCGGGGTCCTGTGCTGCCTTAGCACGACCTACTGGCTCCCGGGGAAACGGTCTGCCCAGCCCGCCGGCTGCCTCATCACCAGCAGCCCAGCTGGCGGGAGCCGGGCCTGCATGTGGGGAAAGCTGGGAGGGACACGAGGCCTGAAGCGTTGGCATAGCTTCCTGGCCTGGCAGGACCTCACACAGGCAAAGCGATAGGATTGCTTTAACTATTATAAGATAAGAATCATTATTTTGTTTGAGTATAGCATCTAATTTAGGTAACAATAATAAGATCACATAACCTGGAGGTGAAACTCCAGCCCAGGCCTCTGACTCCCCGCCCTGTGCAGGTTTCCTCTCCAGAGACACTTGGTGGAGGTGGCTGAGGCAGGCACCACCACACCCTCAGCGTCTGGCCATGGCAGAGAGCTGATGTTGGCAGACGCCCAGTGCATGTTTACCAGACAAGTGAGGACTCAGGGCTGCCCCTGAGCCCCTCTTTTCTGATTCTTAAGGCCATTCTTAGCACTTTACCAGGCTATATATTGGCTTAGTGATCTTATATCAAGATTGTCTGTTTTGGCTTTGAAGAAAAATGAAATATTTGTTTTTGTAGAAGACATAGACTAAATAGCGTTGTGCTGTGTAGGTCCCTCCACAAAGCAGAGCCTGAGACAAAGGCTCGTGTGGGAGAGGTTTATTTCTCGGGAGCCGACTGTGGGACAAGGGGCGTTAAGCAGAGACGGAGGAGAAGCTAATACAAGAACGTGTTCTCCAAAGGCTTCCATTTTGGCTCCTGATGCTCTGCTCAACCCAGCTCTTCTGAAGAGCCTGTGCAACGCGTCAGAGCTGTCTTCTGCAGGGAACAGAGGCTGGAAGCCGCCCCAGGTCTCCCGCTCTTTGGATTGCCCAGGTGCAGGTACAGGGCGGGCGGTGCTGGCGTCCTCCACTGTAGGTTCCGGCAGCCCCAGGGGAGGGAGCATGAGGTGTGCAACGGGGGCACAGGGGTGAGACCGCACCTGCCAGAAGCAGCCAGAGCCCTCCGAGGCAGCCTCGGAGGATCATGAAACGTGTGCAAGAGATGCCAGACTTAAGCATGATCCTCTCTTGGCTCAGCAATAAAATATTTTGGACATGTCAAAGGTGGTTTATAACCACCTCCTAAGTTATTAAAACATTGTTCATTGATTAGGAAGGTGGAAAAATGTGGAAGTTTTGCTGCGTCTGAGAAGAAAGGTGGGCCACCTTCCAGCCTGTATAGTCTACAAGAGAGCATTTCCGGTCACTTTTGATAATCAGTGCAGTACCACCAGCCTCTGACTTCAGCAGTCTTGCTCTGAATAATAATATTATATTTAGAAATCTGTTCTCGAAACCAACACTATGCATGAATGATCCCTAAAAACAGAGAGTTATCATTTATTTGGCTAATTACGTCTAACTAGGTAGCTGAAATACATAATAAGGATCCAAAGAGCATTTTAGCACAGAGAGAGAGATTAATCGAGTAATTAATAGCCTTCTCCTTTTAGCATGAATAATTAAGAAGTCCACAAGAAGTACAGGCTGAATTTCACTGCAGTGAAAGACTTCTAGGCTGATACCAGTGGCACGTTAAAAGCAATATTCAATACAACCAAAGGGGGGACATGCAAACTATGTGAACATTCTCCTAGAGTTTGTTATGACAATTTTTGACCCTGAGCGATGTCAGCAGAGTTTTCAACATTGCCATGTAAGCATATATTTTGTAGTTTGTTAGTTTCTCGTCCAGGCAGACCAGGAGCAAAGCAATTATTTCCTTGATAGCCTTTGACAGGGAGGAGAGTTAAACTTATCGGCTTTTTTATCACACACACACTTCTCCAGATTATCACACTGGTTTTAAATGCAAATAGGACATTTTAAATGCAAAATACACTGGGATTTTTCTGTAATGAGTAGCACTCCCTGTACAGATTCCTCTTTGTAATTTAGTATCTAAAGCCCGCTTCTACGAGGACACTTCACTCCATAGTGTAATCGTGGGGTTCTTGCACAGTGCTGTTAGGCTGGTTGACAGCACCTTGGGACTTCAGCGTTTGCAATTAGCCCCGCTGAGCTTTCATATAAAGCACCAAGGCTGCCTCTCCCTTCTTAAGCGTTTTCTCCTGTAACGAGTGTTTACTGCTGCAAGCAACAAGAGTTTCTGGTGCATTGAATTAGAAGGCAAGAGCATTGGCTATAATCCATATTAAAATCATAGTTTCTCTGTTGATCACCTGTAAAGATACAATGAAAATAATTCCTTGATTAAAAGACCAGCATTTTCCAGCATTTTAACATGTCTTAAATCAAGATGCATCTTAGATCTGATGTGAATATTTAATATCATATTGTCTGGCAAGCTTTGCCATCAATTCTGTCATACAATCAAGAAAATACTGCACTAAAGCAGAGAAATAGCACACAGATCATTGTATTTCGGGAGGGTGCATAGGAGGAGTTTAAAAACAATACAGTTTAAGGCAGTGCTTCTCAAATTCTTTCCCTTCCAGCACACCTGTAGGAGGTGACCTTGATTATAGATGTGGTGGAAATTTACAAAGACTCCTTGGTTGGGTCTTTGTCCTCTCTCCCTCCCTCTGTCACACATTAGTTGAGAGGCCACACTGTGCCCGCATGGGTAAACAGGACAAAGTTTGCTGAGATTGCAGTCCCCCCACCCCCACAGCTCCTGCCCCTGCCACATCCCTCTGTACTCACCTCCTGCTTTCCCTTTCCATAGCAAATATTGATGCCCAGTACCTGAGGGTTACTGTAAATATTCAGTAAGACTTCCTTTCAACCTTGTTCCCACCACAGACATAGATGAAAAGAAGTTAATCTTGTCAATTTGTTGTTTTCTTATTCAACCTGAGGGGCAACTCAAGGGTCAGAAGGGTTTCTGAGCTTGTTTTACAGAAGAAAGAGAACGCTTCAAGGAACTTAGATCACCAGATAACCAGCGTCCAGCTGCCACTGATGCCCGAAGTCAGATTGCCCAGGGGCTTATCAGGAGTGAAAGAAACATGGGTTACCCCTTTGTTTCTCCAAAACTCTTCCTGCCCAGCCCCTTAGCTGTACAAAATCCTCTGCTTTCTACTCTTGTTAAGGTTGGTTTGAGAGACCCTGTCCTCCTGCCTTCTCCTTTTGGCCAATTTGAATAAACCTTTCTCCATCTCTGAGCACCATGTCTCAGTGATTGGCTTACTGTGCATTGGGCACGTGAACTTGAGATTAAGAGGTTTGGTATCAATGTGACCATCTGACATGCTACGTGCTTCATCTACTTATTGTGGTCACCCTCCCGAGGGTGGGCGTTGTTGTCCATTTTGTCCATTGATAAACCCTGAAAGCAAGTGCTGTTCTAGGCACCTGGTAGGCTCAATAAGGATTACTTGAATGCTTAACTATTGAATGGATAACTACTCTAATGGGGAAAGATAAACAAACGAATGAATAAACCAAATAATTACAGGTTGGAACAAACACCGAGAGATGAGAAAGTAATTAAGGAGGCCCCTGGAGGGTAGAGGAATCTCCTGGGAGAGCTGACGAGTGCAGAGACCTAAGAATGAGGGTGCGTGAATTCCAGGCAGAGGCAGCAGCAGCGAGAGTGAGTCTTGGAGGAGGAATGGCTGGGGTGTTGTCGAGGAGGAAGGGAAACACTGAGGTTTATTCCAGCCTGCCAGCGAGGGAGAGGGCTAAGAGATGAGGCTGGGAGGGAGGTCAGATCCAGCTCCCACTCAGCCCTGGAGGCCGCGGGAGAGTCTGGATTTTATTTCTAAAGCAGGAGAAAATCACGGAAGGACTTTTAAGTCACTCCATGAGCCACATGATCTGAAACTGTTTGATTCCCCCTCCAGGGGAAGTGTGCACATCGTCGCTTGTGAATCTCTGGTCTAAGCCGGAACTTGGTACCCATCTCACTGATCCTTAAATGTTCTGATTTCTCTTTTTCTGTCTTTATTTATGGCTTCAGAAAGAGAAAGCCTTAGCAACATCTCCCAGGGCTTAGCAACAACCCCTATCCTTCTGTGTGGCTCTAGGCTCTGTGATCCCACATTGTATCAATGTGGAATTGATTGTATGCCAGGTGACAAATGGAAACGGCAAGCAATAGGATATATTGGAGTATATGCAGAAGACATTTGGCGTAAACCTAATGCAGCCTGACTTTGTTTTTTTCCAAAAAGGGCCTGACTGTGGCCGTTGAGCACGCATTGCATGTCTGCTTTAAACATTTACTATGGCAAGAACAATTGCCCTTAAGATAAAAGTGCAACTTCCCCTGACATTGGCATTTCCTTAAGGATAAGCATCTTTCCTTAGGCTAGGAACTGATTGCTGTGCTCCTCTTTGACCACCCAGCTCACCTGTGACCACCCAGCTCCAGACAACAGAAATGCCACCCTGCTGTGTCCACCGAGACAGCAGACCTATCTGCTGTGTCCATCAATCGCTGTGCCGACAGAGCAGTCTCGTGACTATTGTAAAGGGGACATTTCAATCATATGTGAAACATCCTGTTTGGGGGTATATAACCACTCTGTGCACCCCACTTCTTCAGTGCCCTTTCTTCCTTCGGGAAGAAAGGCCCTGGGCCACGGTCCTCAGATTTTAGCTCAGAATAAACTCTCCCAAATTTTCATTTATAGATTGTTTATGGATTATTTCTGTCGACACTGGCTTGGGGAGGGGTCACCTTCTTCACTAAAAGATCGGAGCTCCCCTCTTTGTCTCCCCCTCCCGCACTACCCCCTCTCTGTTTTGCTGTTACATAATTATGGAGCTATCTAAAAACTCATCTTTAATTTGCATCACTAACTGCTTGGCTCTCTGCTCTTTCTAGACTCTAATTCTCCCCTGTGAAGCAGGGTACAACCCTCAAGCAGTCTCTCTGCTAAGGGCAATTCCACTCTTCTCTTTCTCTGCAGAGAGTTTGCCTTCCTGCCTTGCATTAGCCCTTGCCTCTGGGAAGAACTCCCTCGCAGCCATCTATTGAAGACTGGACTGCCAAGACTTCCCTTAGCATCTCTGCAGCAACCGCTGTGAAGCACCCACAACTTTTCAGCTTGCTCTGGCATAGAACTTTCCCAAAGAGATTTCTGAGAAGGCCTGGATCTCATCCCATAAAACAAGCAAACAATCTTTTAAGCAAGACTTTCTGAATGTAGATTTGGTTTCACATCATTTTCATAACAGAATTAGGGATTGGTTCTGTAGTGATCAATTTTAGCCTATTGTAGTAACTAAACTTGAAGTCAATGGTCAGTAAACAAAGTTGTCATTCTGTCTGAAAGCATAGGCTCTTTTCCTGGGAAGTATCTTGGAGATGATATGAAAAAGTGTTTTTCTCCTCCTCTAATGAGGAAAGACCTTCTCCAACGTAAATAAGGGAGAAATGAGTTAATCATACATGTGAACTTTACAGCCTTTCATGTTATAGCAAGTCTTAAAAGACTGGGACACCAGTGCCATGCCAGAAGTCAAATTTCTGATGGCAGCAATGTTTCTTCATGATGCTCAGTTACACTGAAATGTCCCCACTTTGCTTTTCAAATGAAATGAATTCCATCCTACGAATTCCTGGTTGCTTCTGTTGCTGTGTATATTTACATAGGCCTGAATGCCAGTGGTCTAACTGCTAACTGTTGCTTCATGAGAATCACAGAGAGTGGTGGAAGGATGGGCAGCTGATATTATAAATTAACCCCGGATCATGTGCTCATCTCTGGAAAAGGAGTCTGTTTAGTTCTAGAAGAATCACATGGACTGAGAGTGAGAGTGGCTTTTAAAGGAAAATTGAAGCGCTGTTACCAGAAGAAGGAAGAATGAAGGCTAAGCAGACACAGAATTAATCAAACAAACAACATATATAAACTATACAGTACAACATCCAAAGACAGATTTAGATAATTGCTGCCATTTTTATCAAGTGCCTGCCACATGCCAGGCAGTATAGGTATAATAAATACATATGTAAATTTAATTTAATTTTATACTTTTTCTATTTGATCTTCTCTGGATAGATAATTCAGTAACACAAATTCTTCCCCTACTCCAAATATTCTAAATTGCTACCTATTTGACCTAAAAACTTCATTAGCTCGAAAAAGATCAAAACTCCATATGATTAGGGGGAGCAAAAAGAGACAGTTTAACTTAGAGTCCTGCTTATCTCAAGGAACTGGATGATTAACCCACTATTACAAAACTCTTGAAAGATTTATACTCTTTTTTGGCCTTGACTGTAAGGAAGTGCTTCCAAACAAATGCTCTCGATGTGAGAATTATAATACTGTACGTGTGCTATGGTCTGAGTGTTTTTGGCCCCCCTAGAAATATGAATGTTGAAAACCTAGGGTCCAAGGTGATAGTATGAGGAGGTGGGGCCTTCGGAGGTGGTCAGGCGAGGAGGGTGGAGCCCTTAGGAATGGGATTAGCGCCCTCATAAAAGAGGCCCCAGAAAGCACCCTACTGCAGCAAAAACCAAATGTCCAGGTCCTGGGCCCTCACCAAAGACGGAGTCTGCGGACGCCATGGCCTTGGACTTCCCCGACTCCAGAACTGTGAGAAATAAACGTTTGTGTTTCTAGGCCGCCCGGTCTGTGGGACTTTGTATAGTAGCGGGAATGGACTAGGACCACGTGTTTCCTCCTCCTGCAGGAGAAGCTCCCCGGTTCACCAACTGTGATGCATTCTCCTTCATCTGCTGAGAGGCCCCTTGTGAAGCTCTCGTATTCTGAGGCCAAACTGCCTCGACCATGTCACAGCCTTGCCATTAATCAGCACGTCACCTTAAGATATTTTACCTCTTAGTTTCAGCCCCCATCTATAAAAGGAGAGTAATTAACAGTGACTACTCCACAGAACAGCGAAGCTTAATTGAATTAGCAAAGCTAAGTAACTCATAATAATGCCTAGCGCATAGTAAGTGGTCAATATTTACACAATGACGATGCTGGATGGCGAATTTCGGCAGGCCAGGGAGAATTCATGATATAGTGGAAAGTAAGATTACAGCCAGAATCATGAAATCTAAACTTGCTTCTGTCCTAGACAGCCTTTGGACCTTGGACAGGATATCCGTCTTTTCTGAGCCTCTATTTCCTCATCTGTGACATTACATTTCTCACATTAAAGTGGAAATAATATCTCCTCTACTTAATCATAAGAGTACTTTTAATCTATAAGAAATAATAAGTGTGGAAGCATTTTACAACATTTGTAATGCCAAGTAGCTGTATCTGATAGGATTTGGTTTTGCTGCAAATAAGAGAACCCTCCACAGCAGCAACTTAAGTAAGAGAAAAGTTTCTTTCTTTCTCATGTAAAAGAAGTCTGCAAATAAACAGTTCCAGGGCTGGTATGGAAGCTCCCTGGCACCAGGAACCTGGAGTCGGCAGCATCAGAAATCCTGGTGCACTGTGTGTAGAGAGCGGCCCTTATCGTTGTGGGCCAAAATGTGCAGAAACCCCACACGGCACATCTACTTACATTTTATGTTGCAAAGGAGGATTGGGCAAATAGTCTTGCAGTTAAATGGCAATATGCCCAGCTAAATATTGGGACCCATTAATAAAAATGAGGAAGAGACAGTGGATGTCCTGTAGGCAAGTGGCAGTCTGCCACCGCAGCCCTATGGCATCAACATCTTTTACATTTGCGTCATGACCTCCCACAGGAGTGAGTCCGCACTCAGTCTCTTTCTTCTTTCTCTCCCTCCTCCTCCCTCTTTTGCCCTTTCTTCTTCCCCTTCCTCCTCTTGCTCCTCCTCCTTTTTTTTAATATCATACAGCTATAAATTAGTCAGTCAGTGTTAGAATTATAATTGAGGATGTAATCTATATTTTTAAAATCTTTTTCTTGTTGGAAGCAAATGAGCTCCTTCAGAATCAAAATCACTATTATAATTTTGTTAAATCATCTCTTTAAAAAAGAGTCAAACCAATCTTTTTGGTTTTTTTTCTGCTTTTTCTCCCCAAATCCCCCTAGTTCACAGATGTATATTTCAGTTGTGAGTCCTTGTAGTTGTAGCACGTGGGACGCCACCTCAGCATGGCCTGATGAGCAGTGCCATGTCCACGCCCAGGATCCAAACCAGTGAAACCCTGGGCCGACTGAAGCAGAGTGCACGAACTTAACCACTCTGCCACAGGGCCAGCCCCATGAAGATATTATTATTTTGTATACTTCCCAGAAAAAAGGCTAAAGTTGGGAAAGGCTTTAAAAAAATTACATCATGGGGGCCAGCCCCGTGGCCGAGTGGTTAAGTTCGCACACTCTGCTGCAGGTGGCCCAGTGTTTCATCAGCTCAAATCCTGGGCACGGACGTGGCATTGCTCATCAAACCACGCTGAGGCAGCATCCCACATGCCACAACTAGAGGGACCCACAACGAAGAATATACAACTATGTACCGGGGGGCTTTGGGGAGAAAAAGGAAAAAAAAAAAATGACATCATGTACCAATAACCAAAAACAAAACAAAAAATTTCTTATCAAATAGTGATGCCAGCAGAACAATGTGAATGTAGTTACTGCCACTGAACTGCACATTTAGAAAAGGTTAAGATAGTAAATTTTATGTTAAGTGTTACTTTACCACAATTAAATTTTGAAAATATTTCTCATCAAATTATAAGAATTCTAACTGAACACATTGCTCCAGTTGCGCCTCATCAAGCCTTCTGCCTCTCTGGATTCAGACGCAACCGTGTCGTGGAACTATTTTGTGTGTGCATGTTTACACCCTGACTTAGTCCTGAAAGGATTCTGGTGGCTCCATCATATCATGTAATAAATAGCCAAACACGTGTCCCATGCAGTTGATGAACATGGGAATTCGAATAATTCAAAGGGATCCAAATGACATCACACTACCCTTCATTTGACTTGTTAATGGGCTAAGCATTTAAGCCAAACTCTTAAAGGCTTACTCTCTTCAAAGTGCCTGGGTTCTACATCCTTATAAAGGGAACCAGCTCTTTAGTGACAGTCATAAGTTCTTCTAGATGGCCAATTTTCATTCAAAGGAAGTAATGTGGGAAAGCACGTCATTGGAGACGTATGCCCTTAGTGTTATTGGTCGCCTTCTGACTTCATACATGAGTGGGTACCGTCGTGAATGTGTTTCTGGTTTCCCCTGACAAATTCCATGGATGAACTATTTTTTCTCATAAGGAAATTCGTCCCTGTTATGTTGACTTTAACAGTACCGTGAAATAAAATAGAGGAGAGATGGAAGCAAGAACGTTGTTTCATCCTTGAACTACAACATATGCACCCCAGTATGGGAGGATGTGTGTCATACAGGTGATGCACGTGGAGATGTGAACTGCACTGCCGAAATGCTTGTACTGAATGCAGCTTCCACTAAATATAAAAAAATTACTGCCAGAAAATCAAGACAGGTCTCCCCCCGTGACACGCTGCTGATAAGATAAGAACAGCGTTATCCCAATGACTGTTTTGACAGTGTTTAAATCCTCAGAGTATTACCAAACAATCTATTTGTGAAGTCTCAAAATTTGTCAATCATAACTGGACTCAAAATGCCTTAAGAAATAGTAAACAGAGCCAATGTGTCATATTTTAGTTGAAATTTTTGTTTTCAGAATAAGGTTCTACACAAAGCACGGGTAACTAGGTAACTACAGGTAAGTAGGAGTGCCTGGACATCGTTCCATCTAGTGTGTCTGCTGAAAGGATCATTTGTTCCTGATGTTGGTAGAATTCTCAGAGATGTGTTTGTTTGTTTGCTTTGTTTTTCAGGGATATTTTTAAAGTGACCAATTAATTTTTGGTGTAGAGTAATCAAATGCTCTGAATATGATGAAACAAAAGTATATATGGTGAGCTTTCTATCAGACCTTAACTGAAAAACTTAAAAGAGACAATTTGGGGGCTAAATCTTCCCTTTGCCAGGTACACAGACGAGACTTTCCCCCATTTACTACAGTAATGCTCTAATGGTCTTCCCCGATGACGGCTGTGAAAGGGCCTTGGACGCCTCCTTCTGAGATGAGATGTCTGTATCTTGTTACCTACTCAAGGAGTTTCTTTTTCTTCCATCTGGTCAAATGGTTCTCACAAGCTAACACATAATATGAAGTCACTCAATGAGGACTTTAGTTCATCTCTCAGCTGCTGTCTCTGTGCTGATGTGGGCTCTGTTGGGAAGACAGAAAGTGCTTGGCCGCGCTATGCCAAGAATCACATCATCTCAGCTTCTCACACAGTTGAACAAGACTGTGATGGGACCCTTCTTAAGACTGCTCATAACTGGTTGTGCAATAGCACAGACAGTCGTCCCTGTCTCCCGGGTTGACGTGAGGATCACTTGAGGTAATCAACAGAGTCCAGGCCTGGAGGAGCGCTGGCTCTTGTTAGCATTGCTGGAGGCAGCACAGCACAGTCCTTCTGCAGAGAGGAATGCTGTAAATTGCACTGAGAAGCCAGTGAGTGAAGGACTCCTGAGCTGGAGAGTGAGTGACAATGGGTACAGATGTCAAAGCCCAGGACCCACGATGGGAGATAGAGGGAGGAGTACAAGAGCAGACTTGTGCCCAAATCTGACACCCTAAAGCGTGTTGTGGGGGACTGGAATTGGCCACCCCAAGATATGTCTCTTTGGCATGAGGATTACTTGGGACTGGTTACTTTTAAAAACAGCAGACAGGAAAGAAACTGAAAAGTAGAATTTACTTACCCTTTGTTAAGAGACATTTACATTGTAAAGGAAATCTCCATCTGTAAAGGTGTCTCTCTCTCTGTACAGGAAGAAGGGGGGATGACCTTACCTCTAGAAACTCTCATCAATGTGGAAGGCAAGAACTTAAACCTGCATAATAACCTGACTCTTGTTTACTGTACTTGTCTGGTAACCTCCCATAACTGACTCCCCCCACCCCCAACATCCTCTTTTGTCTTTAGCTGAAGATGATATTTAAGGTGGTGGCTTCAGCCGTTTTGGTGAGGTGCTCAGCTTGCCTGAGCCTCTCCCATGTACACATGTTATAAAGCTGTGTTTAATTTTCTCCTGTTACTCGGTCTTGTGTCAATTTGATTTGTTCTCTGGCCAGAAGGACCCAGAGCGGGTAGAGGAAATGTCTGCCTCCCCTACAGTGCCTTCAATAGAATAGTGGAGCACAGATGCGTCTTCCCCTTCCCCAGCACCCAGGAAGGAATTTCCTATCTCAGATCCTGGTACTTAGTCAGAAGAAAAGACTCTCCCTACCCCACCCCCATGTTTTATAACCACAAACTGGACCCCACACATTTTCAGTCTGAATTCATACTATTGAGTTGCATCAACAAACCTCAGACCAGGAACTTAAATTCAAGTGACCCAAATTCCAGGAACCTAGAAGTGGGAAGCAACCCGGACAACAGGCAGATACAAACATAAACCTCCAGAGGAGCCCCTTCAACTCAGTCTGCAAAGAACTTCCAGAGACAGAAGTCTGAAATACGTGAGCTCTTAGTTTAAAATAATATCTATCATCTGTCTATCTATCACCTATCATTTATCTATCTATCATCTATCATCTCTCTCTATCATCTATCATCTGTCTATCATCTATCATCTTTCTATCAATCTATTGTCTACCATCTATGTATCTATCTATCTATCTATCTATCTATCTATCTAAAAACAGAGACATTGAGGAAGTTATCAAAATCAGTACAATCAAATCTGCAAGGATTTTAGATATTATAATTAATATAGAGTATTAAATGTGTTTAAAATGATAAAATATAAAAGAAGGGTTTAAAATGTGTAAGGAGTACATCAATCTTTCTACATCAGTCTATCTGTATAGAATTAAAAAACACATGAGTCTATGCTGCTATTTTGGATTCCAGTCCAACACCCCAGGCTCATTCTGTTTTCTCCCCCTTCCTCATCTGTAACTCCTTTCTCTGACAGTGAGAAACCTGCCCCTCATAATCCACATTATATTTACTCATTTTCTCAATCCTAGTGTACTCCTAAAATAGCTTCAGAATCTCTAACCCATACTCCTGTGAAAAATGAATTTACTATCCTGAGTACAAGATCTAGGTACAATTCTTTTGTAAAGCCAAACTCATAGTGTACAGCCAAGATACTGTGTTCAAAGGGGTGAAAACCTCCACCCTTTTCAGTGTGGGTGTGTCATTCATTTGTATTACTGTTAGCCTCAATGGCCTGTTTATATACCATTTGAGTTCCCCCACAGCCTGCTAGATTTTAATTCTTCTTTTTGAGGGTATGTGAAAAATTACCATAAACACATTTCGTTTAAAACCACAAACAAGACAAGATTGTCTGTTATCACCATTTTATTCAATGTCATACTAGAAGCCTCAGCTGATATAATAAGGTCAGAAAAAGAAATAAAGTTTACAAGGATTGTAAAAGAAGAAAAAATATCCATTATTTTCAAATGATATTATTGTCTACATAGAGAACTCAAAAGAATCTATAGATGCATTTTTACAATTAATGAGTTTGACAGGATTATTGGCAAAAAATCAATATAAAAACCAACTGCACATCTGTACTTTCATGACAAATTTAAAATATAATAAAATACCATTTAAAAACTATTAAAATATAAACTATATAGAAATAAATCTAACAAAAGATGTGAAAGAACTTTATGAAAGCAGTATAAGACATTCTGAGAGATGCTAAATCAGACCAAAATAAATGGAGCTATATTCCATGTCCATACACTGGTATACTGAATGACAGAGGCGTATGGTTCTCCCCAATATAATCTACAGATTCAATGCGCTCCAATCAAAATGCCAACAGTCTTTCTAGGGGGTGGATAGGTAGGCCCTTTGATGGAACTTGATGAGATGATTCTAAAATAGAGAGTAAATAAAACTACAAAACACTTCAAGAGAGAATGAGTGTAGGATTTGGCCTGTTAGCTATCAGCACTTAATATAAATCTGTAACAATTAAGACTGAGTGGTATTTGCACAGGAAGGATCATCAAATGGAACAAAATATCAAGCTGAGGAACATACCCACATGTATATGAAAACTTGAGTCATGGCAGAGCTGACTTTGCAAATCGATAGGAAAAGAATGGATTTTTTAATAAAGGGAGCAATGACAAGTGATTATCCATATGGAAACAGTGAAAATTGAATCTTATTTTTCATCAGACAAAAACAACTCTAGGTAGTAAAAACTTAAATGTGGGGGCCAACCTGGAGGCACAGCAGTTAGGTTCGCATGCTCTGCTTCAGTGGCCTGGGGTTCGCCAGTTCAGATCCTGGCGTGGACCTATGCATTGCTTGTCAAGCTATGCTGTGGCAGGCATCCCACATATAAAGTAGAGGAAGATGGGCAAAAAAGAGGAGGATTGGCGGCAGATGTTAGCTCAGAGCTAATCTTCCTCAAAACAAAATAAAACTTAAATTTGAAAGGTAAACCCATGAAGTCATAGATGGCGGAAAGGAGATCCCTTTTATCATCTCAGGGGAAGGAACGAGTTCTTAAAAATAGATGAAATATCATAAATTTAAAAGGGAAATAGATACTTTTATCTACATTAAAATTAAGAACTTCTGTTATCAACAGACACCAAAAGAAAGTAAAAAGATAAGCCAAAACAGGGAGATAGAAGTTGAAGCACATGTGACCAACAAAGGATTAGCGTGATGGTTATATAAGGAACTCCTCTGTAGAGGAGGAAGACATTTCCTCTGCCTGCTCTGTATCCTTCTGGCTGGATATGGAATTAAATTCCCATGAGGCAGAATAACAGGAGAAAATTAAACAAAGCTTTATAACATGTATACATGGGAGAGACTCAGGAAAACTGAGCAACGCGCCAAATGGCAGAAGCTCTCACCTTAAATACCATCCTCAGCGAAAGACAAAGGAGGATGTTGGGGGTGGAAGGAGTCAGTTATGGGAGGTTACCAGACAAGTGCAGTAAGCAAAAGTCAGGTTATTATGCAGATTTAAATCCTTGCCTTCCACATTGATGAGAGTTTCTAGAGGTAAGGTCATCCCCTCTTCTTCCTGTACAGAGAGGGAGACACCTTTACAGATGGAGATTTCCTTTACAATGTAAATGTCTCTTACAAAGGGTAAGTAAATTCTACTTTTCAGTTTCTTTCCTGTCTGCAGTTTTTAAAAGTACCCAGCCCCAAATAATCCTCATGCCAAAGAGACATATCTTGGGGTGGCCAATTCCAGCCCCCCACATCTACAACCCTCCCTGCCTCAAAAGACAAGTAACCATCTAGAGAAATGGACCCCAAACATGAACAGGCCATTCACAGCAGAGGAGCCCATCCACTGCGTCAGCCATCAGGGAAACAAGGACGAAAGCAACGAGGTTCCAGTTCACAGTCACCTAACTGCCAACATTTAAAAATTCAATAATGTCCCAGTGTTAGGCAGGATGTAGAGCCACCAGAACCCCACACACTGCTTTAGGAGTGTGCCATGGCACTACCAATGCGGAAAACATTGGCGTTATCTGTTAAGTTGAAAATGTGCACAGTCATTGGCCAGGCCAGTCCAAGGTACATACTCTAGACACACTTCTGTGAGTGTACTTCAAGGGAGGCGTACAAGGAAACATACAGCCCCAAATCAGCAGCAATCTAACTTACAGATGATAATCGAATGTAAACATCAGTGGTGGTCTAAGCATACAATGGGCTATCACGGAACAGGGAAAATGAATGAGCTACAGGCACATGCACACACACACAGATTTGGGCTTATTTACATAAAGTGCAAAAGCATTAAAAACTATATCACAGATTTTTAAAGAATGATAGGCATATGAAAAACTCTAAAGAAAGGTAAAAGAATGATCGACACAAAATTCATGCAAGTCGTTACCTCTGAAAGAGGAGGATAGGGGAAGGGATTAAGGGCATTTCCAAATCAAAGATAAGATTCTATTTCTTCAACTGGGTATTAGATGCACAGATGTTTGTTGTATTATTCTGTGTACCTTACACTCATTGCAGATTATATCTATTTGAGATTTAATAATACATTAAAATATTTTTAAAAATGAAATCGGAGAATATTACACACAGTATAACCCCCTTTAAGTCAACACATGCACACAGGCAAAGCTAGGTATGCCTGTGAGTATGTGGCTGCATAGCAGAAGGTCTGGAAGGCTGTCCACACGCTGAAAACAGCGTCTCCTGCGGAGAGCGACTGCCGTCGTGGACAGGGGTCAAGGCAAACGTGTATCTAGTTTTGTTTTTGAATTTTCTCCCATGAGGATATATTTTTGTATTACTAGTACAATTAAAGTAGATTTTACACATTTAAAGAGAAGAAACTTGAAGAGAATTTGAAAGCAAGCAAGAAGGGAAAGAGGGAGGGAGGGAGGAAAACAAACAGCAAAAGATAAAACACACAGGTCTCTGAGCCCTCGGAAGACAGGGCTGGCGGAGAGAGGGAGAAGAGCAGGTGAAGCCCCCCGGGCCCCTCGAGGCCCGGACACCTGCAGAGCTGCCTTCCACTCAGAGCTCTGCTGCGGGGCCTCCGCAAGGGAGGGAGCTCCAGTCGCCCTTTCGAGCTGCCCTTCTCTGCTTCTGGCGGGTGTGCGGGGTTGCAGTGACTCAGCTGGACCCAGGACAGGAAAACCCTGCGCCCTGTTTCTCGGTGGAGCCAGCATTTTTGCTTTCAAAGGGTTTCCTGGAAAAGTATGCTTATAAACGGCTATGACTAGGAAAAGAAGTGGAAACTTCAACTTCTATTATTAATTATTCATAATGTAATTTTTTTCCAGAGCAGTGTGCCCTTAAAAACATGAATACTCTTTTTCTAAGAAGTAAGCTTAAAATTTTATCTGACATTTTCCTATAACAAAACTTCACTTCTTGCTGAACGTGGTTCTGTCTCTTCTTGATTCCTCCGTTTGACTGGTGAATGTTTTCCCCCAAGACATTAACCAAATTCACAAATGAAACGATTTTTAAAGCTACTTATAAATGCAGTGAAGTCGGCCAGTCATTCATTGTTCTCTCCAAGTACAGTTTTGGTTTCCAGGCAGGAGAAACATTAATAAAGGCAGAAAGCTAATCTGTAACCCAAACACTTTAATAAATAAAGAGAACAGCTTTAAAAGAGCAGAGGAAACACAGTGACCTTTTTCAAGTGCCTTTGTAAGTACGGTGTTATTTATGGCACGCAGACTTGTAACCAGGATAGTGGGTCTCTACCCTTGAGATCAGCTCTCCCGGGAGCCCGGTTCCGTTTGGCCGACTCTAAGACAGTGCCTGGAAGGCCGGTTAAGAGCCATCTTTGTCTCAGTTTGGAATGGTCAGTCACATCTGTTAGGAGATTACGACAGCTAATACATTACTGCCTAGGTTCTGGTTTTAACTTTTCATGAGTCATGAATTATATGTGCTTTATAAGTGAAGTATATATAGTAGGCATTTTAAGAATGAAAGGGAGAGAGAGAAGAGTTTAGCATACAAAAAGGTAAGGGAAAAGAAGGATGGAAATTGAGAAGGAAAGAAGGGATTCTGATTAAATTTAAAACTGAAGCCTAGACTTTAAAATAGTAAATGATTTTTGCTCATGGATGTGTCACTATTAGACACACACAGAAACTTTTTGTTTCCCATTGCTCTCCAACTTGGGTTTCATCTTAAAGTCAAAACAGAATAATTAAAGTGTTGTGAAAATCTGCCTCATCACTATTCACCATTGCACCTTTTGTGTGCTCTCTCCTTGACTCATTCACTCATTCACTAAATATTTAGTGATCACCTGACATGTGCCAGGCACTGTTCAAGGCACCAGGTACGTAGTGGAGAAGGGCCTGCTCTCACCGAGCAGCCCGGTATCCACAACGTCTCTCTCCTCATTTCGCCTCTTTTCGATCCTCATGTCCATTCTTCCAAGACCTTGTCAAATGCCATTGCTCACCTTCCCTGACCTATGTTCTGACCTCCACCCCCTCTACCAGCCCGCCCACCTGTGGTCTCGCTCACTTCTGAAACCCTATAGCTTAGCTCTGGTCCCACGTCACAACCCACATGATGCCAAGCCCAGATGATTCACAGCAGGGTCCCAAGCTGCTGTTGCCTGGGAAATATTTTAGGGGCATTAACACAGGAAGTTTCGTGGCATGGCACAGATGAGGCACATGTGGTCAGTTCTAACCCCAAGTTAGAAGCAGTCTTCCTCTAGGGACTTACAGATGTCCCCATGGCCACAGCAGTCAGAGAACACAGCAGTTAGGATGGCCCAGTGCTCATCCCGCAGATGGAACAGACGAGTGGTGGACCACACGTGCCCGGGGTGGAAAGACAGCTGAAGCATTCATTATGCTGCCATTTCTGGGTTAAAAAGCAAAAGTTGAAACCACCCGTGGTCACCCCTGAGTGCCCTGAAGAAGAGGCAGATATTCTGGCGTCTGGACATCACAGAAGAGGATGCAAGCAGACCGTTAGCACCCTGGAGAAGGCCTTCCACTGTTTCAGTGACAGTGGCCTGGAGGTGGACACCGGCATATCCTTCTGACTCACTGTATAGAAGGGTGTGTGGTTCTTATTGCAGAATATAGGTTTATCCATTCTAAACAACTCCTTTTCCCAGTCACACGAAGTCCCAAGTTTAAGGAACATTTCTGGGTGTTAGACGCCTGATCTGGGTGGACCATTTGTGCAAGTCGAAGTTCCGACACGCGGGGTGAGTGATGTCAGGTGAGCAGTCTCCCTCTCATAATTTCGTCTCCATGAACCAGGCTTCCACCTCTGAGAGTGCACGGTCGCCTTCAAGGGAACCTTCCACATGTGGCTTTGTATTACAGTCACTTGTGTATTTAGCTTATTTCCCTGCAAACACACCACACCCCATGTGGGCAGGACCATCCCAACTTGGTCTCTCGTGTAGTGCTCAGTACACTAATAACGGCAGAGATGATAACAATGGTGTTGACCACGGTTAACACATGGAGTGCTCACTACTTGTCAGGTGTTGTGCTAAGTGTCTGACATTTATTAACTCTTTTAATCATCATGACAAGCTGTTGAGGTGGGTACTGTGATTATCAGATAAGGAAACTGAGGCAGGGAGAGGTTAAATATAGTGTCAGGCTCCTGGTAAGTTTTTGCTAAATATTTGGTAGATGGAATTAAATTTTACCTTTTTGAAATAGGCACAGTTATATGAGTCTTAATCTGATTTTGCTATACATAATGAATATATTTTGATTTTTTACTTCTCTCAGAAATTGAGATGTTCTCCACAATGTTTGTCTGAAGGCTGGCACATGCTGTTTCAAAACAACATGAAATACAACTCTCGTGCTGCATACTTTACTATTTCTAACGTTTTACTATTTAATGGTTTTGGTTTATCATAATTAACAACAGAATTTCCCGTTTGCCTTTCCTTATTCTAAGCACGTTCCATCTTGTGTTAGATGGTAATTGTACTTCAACAAAAACCATTAATCTTTTCTCTACTCTTTCTTTTCTTTTTCCTAGGGGCTGAGATTGCTAAGTCACTGCTGTTAAAATTGTCTGTTTCTGTCGCTCTCCGGTGTAACCCCTGAGACACAGCCACATGGCCCCTGGGAAGCCAAGGGCTGGTTTAATTGCTCCAATAATGAATTTGTCCTTTGTGAGACAAACACGCAATGTGCTACTAGTTGATACATGCTGCTAAGACGACGTGAAGCCAGGTGGGGTGTTTGGTGTGTACGTGTGTGTGTGTGTGTCTGCCATTGTGTTTTCTTTGATGTATAAAATTCTTACAGGACGAAGCAAATTGCCAAATATCTTCAGCAGATTTTTTTCATAAAGTTTTGTGATTTCTTTGAGCTACAGTTACATAGACCTGAAAAAAAAAGTTTTTCCCCCACTGTCCCTCGCATAAAATATAGAAATAGCATATCAGCAGCCTTTTTATGCAACTTGGTTATGATTCAACAGATCAAAATGTCCTTATTTCAAACTGGCCTGAGGGAAGTCTGGCTAAAATCAAGAGTTTGGGGAGACAAGTGGCATGACACTAAACAAATTCTGAAGCTCACTGTTTATCTTTTTTCCATTTTGGATCCCATATGTGTACTTTTTTCTGGACTGTCTAGAATCAAGTTGATGATTTTCTTGCCTTCGACACTATTCTGTAAGCACAGTGCTTGCTGGCAACGCCACCCGGAGAGCAAGGGGCGCGCGGAGCCAGCCCACTGGTGCTTATCAGCCCAGTGTTCCTCAATGTGGCCGGAGGTGACACTTGAACTTTATACCAGAAAACTTCCCACAATCCCAGGTGTCGAGAAAAATAAAGCAGCCTCCATTTTTAGAAATTAAAATATAAAGAAAATTTCTTAATAAAAAGAAATTTTAAAGCAATCTTCTCTATCCTACTTTTGTTTCCAGCATCCATAGAGGGAGAAGGAATGGTGGGGATGGGGGATGTTTTATCGGTTCCTAACCAACAAAGATCACCCTTCAGTAGACATCTTACGTGGCCCACATATATGGCAAACAGATTTTCTAAACCAGAAGATGCGACGTATAGGGGTGGGATGGAACTTTTAAAATGGAAATGATCTGGAAAAATCTAAGTAATATGGTCCTTTTGTTTGGGTTCCCTTGGAGGTAGACCCTGAGTCAAGCATTTGGGTACCAACGGTTTATCTTGGAGGTGGATCCAGGCAAACACTGCTGGAGGATTGGGGAAGTGAGGTCAGGCCAGGAAGGGCCACAGAGCCCTCTGCCCCTGGGAGGCAGCAGACAACACGCTTCACAGTCACCTCAGCCGAGGCGAGACGGTGGGGGTACCCACCCACCAGCTGCCCAGCGTCATGGGTCGAGGGCTGCTGCCAGGATTTTATTTTTCTGGAACTTCTGGATTGTCCTAGAGAGAGCTAAGAGCCAAGTGTGTCCCTGCAGTCAGAAAAAGTCCCTATGGCGTCGTGGCAGATGTTTGCAGTGAGCAGCTTTGTCGAGTTGAGTGAGGGGCAAGGCACCCCCATGTGCAGCTTGTCGCTGGGCAGGAATGCGGCCATGGACCAGGTGACAAGACCGTGCCTCGTGAGGCCTTGCCTTCCCCTTGCTGGCCTCTGAGTGTTTTGGTTTTACTACATAGCCAGCTCTCACACCTGGCACTGAGAAGTTCAACCCCAGTTGTTGATCAGATGAATGAGCGAAGAATTGACTTGTATATAAACTGAGTTACTTGACTTCGTCTCCGAGGTCCTTGCCTTTTTTCCCACGTGCTCAGGGAGAATACTGTGACTCATGGCAGACCTGCCCACCCCCTGCCATGACCAGCCTGTCAGAGCTCTCCCGGCCCCGCACCTGCAGTGCCTTCTGGTCCTGGAACAGTGTGGACGCACAGGCGGGCGGCAGAGCCCTCCATCCTTGGGATCCCAGGAAACCTGGCCCAACCATGGGATCCACTTATCCTTGGGCCAAGACAGGTTTGCATTTCTCACACCAGAGTTCAGGGCTTGTGCTCCGACGTTCACCAGGACAGACCTGCTTTTTGATGATGACATTCAGGTCCCAAAGGAACGTTTCCTGGGGGCCTGCTGTGTGCTGAGCAGTGTTCCAGGAGCTCGCACTGTGGTTACAGCACACTGGTGGTGAGGGCACCATGGGGGCGCCGTGAGGGTGCTGTGGGGGTGCCATGGGGGTGCCATGAGGGTGCTGTGGGGGTGCTGTGAGGATGTGGTGAGGGCGCCGTGGGATTCCTGACACGTGGGGTGCAGCGGTCTCAGGGCCCTGTTGCTGGCTGGCTGGCTGGCTGGAGGGGTTATGAAGGTACAGGACTCCACAGGGTCTCAAGATGGGCAGTCCTGAGACATACTTTGTTTAGCACAGACTTCTTTTTTAAGTTGAATGACATCAGGCACGACATGGAGCTCCCGTTTGCTCCAGTTCTCCATTTCCACAGTGGGTGGGAGCCCAGCATTGCATTATGGAGGCTTCGGCCGGTCTTGAGACAACTTGGGTTTGCACGCTCTGAACTCCTGATGGTGTGTGTCCATGGCAGTCCAAGGGGGGAGGGTGTTGTTTGGACCAGCTCGCTCTCTCACCACCAACACCCTCTGTCTCTGCTGAGAGCAAAGATGGGGAAACCCGGAGGTTGGGGCCTGAAGGTCAAGGTGGGGCAGGAAACTCTCTGTCTTATCATGGGAGCTCGAGGACCACCGGTGCACGTTGCGGCCTGGTGTCCTATTTCTCCAAGATCTCATAACTTCCGGCTTTCCTCCTCCCGTCTCCCCACACTTACCTTACCCCTAGATGTGCCTCTCAACCTACCACTCCTGAAACTCTCTCTTTTTCTCTGTCCTAAGTTTTAAAACCCAAATGTCCTTTATTCTACTCCAGATTAGCACCTGGACCCGGCTCCCACCCTGACCTCCATCTCCGGAGCCGCAGGGTCCCTGTCACAAGCAGGAGCCCCTGCGGGCTTCCTTTCTTTAACATGGCCAGTGGAGGAGGGGGCAGTCAGTTCTGGCCCTGCCTGGTTAGGGACGGGAATGCAGGGGTCAGCAAGGGGACACCTGAGGGACTGCCCGCCCTAGGGAGCAGGATGGGTGCACAGGTGCCCTTCCTATCTGGAGAATGAAACACACAGCTTGTGCCTTCACACGAGACTCATCACGTCTCCCAACTGGCGTGTAACTGGTTGAAGCTGAGAAGTTGGAAGCAGCTGGTGGTGGCGGCATAACCAGAAGAGCAATTGTGTATTTTGTTTTTTATCTGTTTTTAGTGGCATCGGATGTGAAGAAAGGTAAATGATTAATAGAGGGGTGAAGAGCTATTAGATAAAAACATTTTGTAGACGTCGTCTGGAAGTAGCGGCAGGTGCTCAGCCTGTGGCGCGGAGCCCCCCGCGGGGGTGTGGGCGCGCCCCGCGGCGAGCAGCGGGCTGTGCAGCCAGCGCGAGCTCATCCGCAAACCTGCCAACGCGGCCTTTCCTTTGCAGGGGCACACAAACCCCAGGATGGCGTCAGTAGAGGAGGGAGGAGATTGAAACCCAGTCCCCCGGCCCTGTAGGACCACCCTGCATAATTGGGGAACGTGATCCAAGTGGCACACTGGTGCTGAGCAAATTACCCAGAAATTGACTGCCTTTAGTGCAAACTAATTTAATCGCCTCAGAATTTAGCCTTCTTGGCAAAGCTGCCCTTCCCCAGAGGAGAAAAAGTGAATTAAACAGCAGTTTCCGCCAGGGTCCCCAGCCTGTCCACTCCAGCAGCAGCCCGCAGGCTGGTCCTCAAAAATGAGAGGATTCATTTACATATTTGGCAAAGACAGCGGCGTTTGCGTTGACTCCCTCAGGCAGCCTCGCCGCAGTCCCAACATGGAGAGGGTGACTGCGGAGAAAAATGACAGCCGCCCCCTCGGCCGAGCTGGAGGCCGGCAGGACCCCCACGCCCGGTGCGCGGTCCCCGAGGCGAGGTGGGCCCGGCTGCTTGCAGCGCTCCAGGCCGCATCCGCTTTTGTTTCCTTTACACACATGAGACGTCCAGAATTAACATTGCGCTTTTTCATATTTTCCCAGAAATTGACACAAAACCAGGAAGGGGCTGAAGGCTGAGAACAAATTGTGGCAATTGACCACAGAAACCTCAGTGATCCCAAAAGGTGTAGAAACTGAGTTAAGGCCGCCGAAAAGCAATCAAGCGCCAATAAACTAGAGTTAAACACGTGCTGTTTCAGAGGACGTCTGCCTGTCTTCCTCATTTGCTTTCAAAGGAAAAAGTATGAACCAATATTAGTTCCTTGAAGCTATATAGCTGCTTTTAGATTTTTTTTGATTGTGGTAATAAAAACATAAAATTTACCGTCTTAACTGTATAGTTCAATACTGTCAGGTATATTCACATTGTCGTGAAACAGATTCCCAGAACATTTTTGCCTTAAAAAACTGAAACTCGGTGCTCAGAAAACAAGAACTCGTGCTTTTGCTCATTTGCCCTGCTGCTGGCACCCCCTATTCTGCTTTCTATCCCTATGAATTTGACCACTCTGGGGACCTCATGTAGGTGGAACCATGCAGTGTTTGTCTTTTTGTGACTGACTTATTTCACTCAGCATAGTGTTTTCGATGTTCATTCACGTTGTATCATGTGACAGAGTCGCCTTCCTTTTCAAGGGTAAATAATATTCCATTGTAATTATAGACCACATTTGTTCAGCCATTCATCTGTCGATGGACATTTGGGCTGCTTCACCTCCCAACTGTTGTGAACAGTGCTGCTGTGAACATGGGTGTGCAGACATCTCTTCAACACCCTGCTTTCAAGTCTTTGGATATCTACCCAGCTGTGGCATTGCTGGATCATATAGGATTTCTACTTTTAATTTTTTTTTTTTTTTTTGAGCAAGATTAGCCCTGAGCTAACTGCTGCCAATCCTCCTCTTTCGCTTGAGGAAGACTGGCCCTGAGCTAACATCTGTGCCCATCTCCCTCTACTTTGTACATGAGACACCTACCACAGCATGGCAGGCCAAGCGGTGCCATGTCCGCACCCAGGATCCGAACCAGTGAACCCCTGGGCCGCCCAAGCGGAGTGTGTGAACTTACCACTTGGCCACGGGGCCAGCCCCATAATCATATTTTCAAAATGCCTGCACAGCAGCAGCTAGATTAGTGCTTGATTGAATAATTAGGACTGTAGTTCAGCCTAACCAAGCGGATGAATCCATGAGGCATCACCCATCTCTAGATAGGTCAATCACTTTGGTTTTTGAAGGTGAACATTACATTTGGAATGAAAATTTTTTTCTTTCATTTGCTACAAGCAGTCTGTAGCCAACAGATCCACACATTTCATAAAGGTCAGCGATGAGCCCCAAATTATAATTTTACATCTTCTCCTCAGCAGCAGCAATAGTAGGAGACATAGAAAGAAAGAGAGTGGAGACACCATCGGCTTTGGAGGAAGGCAGAGCTTTATTCAGACCCACCTCTGTTGCTTTTAGGAGTTTGTCGTTGAACAAGTTACTTAAAATTCCTGACCCTCACTTTCCTCAGCTGTAGAATGAGGGCAGTCTCTACCTTGTGTGATGGCGTGAGGAGCGAATGAGCTGTGGGAACCCTGGAACATCATGTGGCTGTGGTGGGCACTTGATAACGGCGAGCTCTTCTTGTTACCTCTGTGTTTTGTGAGCATACCCTCTTCAGAGGGAGACTTTGGGACTTCTGAATCCCCAGTCCGGATCAGCAGTTCTCAGCCCTGGCTGAACGTGAGAATTGCCGCAGAGCTTTAAAAAATGCCTTTGCCAGGCACCCATCCCAGACTAACAGAATCAGAATCTTTCCTGGTAGGGACCCAAACACTTTGTGAAAGCTTCCCAGGTGATTGTCATCCATGGTCAAGATTAAGACCCACTGCTCTGGGTTCTTACAACCTGTCCTCTCCCACCCTTCTCATGTCCACGGCCTGGACCTCCAGCCTGGCTGGCCCTGGCTCCAAAGGTACTCTATTCACTGTTGTGATGATCTTTCCTCTCTGGATATTGATTTCTAGAATTCCCCGAAACAAGGGAAACCAAATCCAACTTCAAAACCTGTATAGGGGCGACCTTTTGCAATTAAAACTCATTTTAGAAGTACCTATACTGCTGAAAATCTGATGCAGCTAAAATTTATTTTTCCAGTGATAATTTTTACATTTTAAAGTCAGGACTTCTTTTAATGTGATTTTAAAACAGAATGTTTCATTTTTAGTGAGTTTTTATTTTTGTATATGCCCATGAAAGATGAGATAATTTTAAGAATTTATATATGTTTTTAATGGTGGTCTAGCAATTTACATACACGTGCACCCATGGAGAGCAGCAGGAGCAGAGAAGCAGGAGATTTGTTGGAAGACGTTTAGTTAGAAATAGCTAGCGATCTATATATTTTTACCAAATCGTAAATGGTGCGCCACCGTATTGCATCTTCTTCTTATTTGACTCATCCAAGTCTATTTATGAGCACATGATATATTTTTCTCATTTGGTTTTAGAAAGAGAAGAAAGAAAAGTGACAAGGACAATCATATCAGAATTGTGGTTGGAAGCTGTATAGTGGAAGATATGACAAGAAGTGGCATAAGCAGGTATATTCGTTTCCCAGGACGGCCATAACAAATTACCATAAACTTGGTGGCTTACAACAATAGAGATTTGTTCTCTCCCAGTTCTGGAAATCGGAAGTCTGAAGTCAGGGTGTGGGCAGGGCCGCGCTCCCGCTGAAGGCTCTTGGGGAGAATGGCTCCTGGCCTCTGCCAGCTTCTGGCGGCTCCAGGGTTCCTCGGCTGGGGGCTGCATCACTCCCGTCTCTGTCTTTATTCTCACACGGCCTTCTCGTCTTCTCCTCTTCTGTCTCTTATAAGGACACTTGTCATTGGATTTAGGGTCCACCTGGATAAGGCAGGAGGACCTCATCTTGAGATTTTCAACTTTATTACATCTGCAAATACCCTTTTTCCAAATAAGGTCGCATTCACAGGTTCCAGGGGTCAAGAAGTTGACCTGTCTTTTTGGGAGCCACATTTAACCCCACAAGTAAAAGGCTTATATGTCTCGGGTAACAAGAAATCCTGGGTAGGCCGCCTGTTTCGTTCTGTCCTCCCTGCCAGAGTGCCAAGTCCTTCGCCTCTGGGCTTTGTAACGTCGCTGCGGCATGAGGTTCGCTGCACCTCTAGGCAACGCATCCGTGCTCCAGGCGGGAAGAAGGGGCAGGAGCCAAAGCTCAAAGGAAGCAAGCAAACAGGCCTATCCCTTTCATAAAACCCGGGAGTCTCGCCCAGTGACTCCAACTTGCATCTCGTTCACCAGGACTGGATCATATGTCCCCCCTTGCTAAAAGCAGTCTGCGAAAGTGAGAATTTTATCTTCCCAACTCCTGTAATAGAGGAAGGCACAACCAGTTGGGTTTGACTCTCCTCTATTAATGTTGGATGGCTGCATAATATTTTCTGAATGTTGATGAGACATCTTTTGTGTCTCTAGATTAAGGGGTACGAATAGGTTTGACAGATTTGCAAAGGAAATATAAGACATTCAATTAAATTTGAATTTCAAATAAATATTGAATAAATTTTTAGTATGCGTATGTCCCAAATAGTGCATAGGACATATTTGTGTTAAACAGTTATTCATTGTTAATCTGAAATTCAAATTTAACTGAACAGCTTGTATTTTATCTGTCAGCCCTAGGTAGGAGCCTCTGCTGTGGGCCAGAGCACTCACCCACGGGTGAGCTCTTCAAAGGTGAGATTATTGATTATTCCTATCATTGTAAAAGATAAATTTTAAAGTTAAGATTGATCACGCCATGTGTGAGAGCCTTGTTTCAATAGGAAGAGAGAAGAACTGATCACTTTAACACAGAAGTATTTAGAATCCACAGTTCTTTCTTTCAAACATTAGTCTTTCCCTTTAAGGCACACCATGTTGCCTATCTGAGAAGTTTATTCTATGAGGAAGATCATCTGTTCACCCGTGACTGCTCAAATATTCTCAGGCTTGGTAGAAGGCACAGGGTTATGGGTTTCTAGGCTGTGAACCTAGTGTGTGAGTGCTAACAGCTCTAAGAATAGACCATCATAATTAATCTGTTCTAATGTTGCAACATCTTTAAAATCTACTTGGAATTAAGGTCCAAACTTCAGGATAAATAAATGTACAGGATCACAGGCATTGTGATTGTTGTCATTCTTGGTCTTGGGACTCATTTTATCTAAAATACGTTATTGGCATTTTTGGTGCTATACTACTAATGACTTTAACTCTGGCAGAGAAAACCTCTGGAAACAAGTGTGAACTAATTTCATCTGCCATGGGGCTCATTTAACAAATGAGCTGCCCCTCACCTCCTACCCCCATGGGCTGTCACAGAGAGAAGTGAGAAGAACGAAGAACGAGGTGACAAGAGTATTGTCACTCTAATTTGTGTGCTGTATCAGGAGAAGGAAGCAATAACTCCTTCTCATTGATTTTAGAAAGTCTGTAATTGAGCCAAAGATGATCCTGAAATTGGCTAGAAACCAAAAAAATGTACCTGGAAAAAAGCATTGCCCTGAGAGTAAACGTGGGAAACTGTCAATGTCAAGTCACTGCACCATTACAGGCCAGCAAGTTGGTACAAAATTGGATCAGGACATTAGAGACTTAATGTGTAGATGTCGAATGTTCTAAAGGAGAGGATCATTTTCATTAAAAATTCGTAGTCCACAAAATTGACACTGATTGGGATAGGTTTCTATATCTGCTTCAAAATCCATATAAATTCCAGAGACAATTTTGAGAGTACACATTTCTACTTTCCAAATAATTTCTGTATTCTTATTAAATTTTATATCATTTTTGCCCATATCATGTACCTATTTAATGGCATTTACTTTTATCCTTGAGATAGGACCCCCAAATCTTTCTCTCGATGAGTTTGTGTATATTTACACCCGGTGACAATAAGAACTCTATATGTGCCTGGAAAAACTTCCACTTAATAATGGCAGAGTGGAGTGATCCATCTGTCATTGATGCTGGCACGGCACCTACATTTGCCCACTGAAGGGTCATTTGCCTTCTTTCCCATTGCAGTGACTACCAAAAAACACCCCAGCTACATAAATTTGTATACTCAAAACAGTGTATTTGCATGTGAAGTTACAAGTTTTATTCCCATGAAGTACTGACATTTACAAAGATAACACGAAATTCCTATTAGGTCATTTCAATGAGGACATCAATGACAAACTGTTGCGTGTCGTCAGTTCAAAGAGTGTTTAACATTGTTCACTGCCCAAGAACTTGAAATCCTACAACTCTACATGAAAGAAGCCCAATAGACTTTTTTCCAAATTAGACAACAATCCTAATAATTTACGTGACATTACCAATAACAAGTTGCAAAGCTGGACCATCCATACAAACCAAACAATTAATCAAGCAATCAACAAAAAAAAGCAAAACAAAACAAAACAAAATTTTAATCAACTATACCAGAGGGAATGCCTGAATTATCTTTCAATTTTCTCTATAGAAAATATTATAAAGTTATTGTCATAAAAAGAGGTATTAAAGAGGATATAGCCAAAAATGTAGAGAAAAAGTATTGTAGACATGAGTAGGCAGTTAATAAATATATTATGTCATTTTTCTGAATTTGGTGATTTTATGCTAGTTTTTGACTATTTAAAAAATAATTTATTGTGATTTCTGATTCTAAGTAAATATTCACTTTTATACCTAATTTTGTATTCTTTTTTTTTTTTTTTTTATAAAGAAGGTCCTTCAGATTCTATATATAAGCTTCAGGCCCCATAAACGTAGATCTAGCCCTGTTGATCCTCACTAGGTACCAGTAACAGACACTAGGAATACAAAAATTCCCTCCTCTTCTGGAACTACATTCTAACAGCATCAGATGTTAGATAACTAAGTAAAATAAAACACACAGTTAAGTCAGATGATGATAAATATCCAGGAGAAAAGTAAAGTAGGGAATGGGAATGAAAGGGTGCCAAGGGTGGGCTTCACACTTGTAGATACCACGAAGGAAGACTTCACTGAGAAGGCACCTACCACAAACAGAGGAGGGGTGAGGTAAGGGGCTATTGGGCAAAGTGGGTGTCAGGCAGTGGGAGGGGCTAGGACAGACTCTGAGGAGGGAGGCAAGCCTGCTTTGTCCCAATTTAGAGTATCTGGAGTGGAAAGAGGGGGAGAGAGAGAGGAGAAATGTTAGAGAACCCAAGGAGCAGGGACTCATAGCTAGTGTAGGACCTTTGGCCATTATGGGGATGTTAGCTATTAGAGAGTGGGAAGGGAAATCATTGGAAGGCTTCAGGCAATAGATTGACATGATCGGTCTTAACATTGTAACAGAACCACTCTAATTGCTGTTTTGAAAATAGACCAAAGGCGACAAGTGCAGTAGCTGGAGGACCAGTTGGAAGCCATTGCAATGAGCTGGGGAGAGGTGATGGTGATGGGAACCAGGTGGCTGTGAAGCTGGTAAGAAATGGCCGGATGCTGGAGAGATTTTGAAGGCAGAGCTGACGGGGTTTACTGACATAGTAGAGATGGGTTTGAGAGAAAGAAAGGAACCAAGGATAATTCCAAAGGTGTTTGTAAGCATGAGTTGGAATAGGAAGCTGAAGTTGCCATTTATTACAATGGGTAAAACTGTGATAAAAGTAGGTAGCTCAGTTCTTATTATGTTAAATACAACATGCCAAAATTTATGGGATATGGCAAAAGCAGTTCTAAGAGGGAAATTTATAGCAATTCAGGCCTACCTCAACAAAGAAGAGAAATCCCAAATAGACAATCTAAAAGCACATCTAAAGGTACTGGAAAAAGAACAACAAACTAAGCCAAAAATCAGCAGAAGGAAGGAAATTATAAGAATCAGAGCAGAAATAAATGAAATAGATTTTTGTATGTTGATTTTATATCCTGCAACTTGACTGTATTCATTTATTATTTCTAAATGTTTTTTAGTGGATTCTTTAGGGTTTTCTCTATATAAAATCATGTTATCTGCAAATAGCGACAGTTTCACTTCTTCCTTTCCAATTTGGATCCCTTTTATTTCTTTTTCTTGCCTGATTGCTCTGGCTAAGACTTCCAATACTATGTTAAATAAGAGTGGTGACGGTGGGCATCCTTGTCTGGTTCCTGTTCTTAGAGGGACGGCTTTCAGTTTTTCTCCATTCAGAATGATATTAGGGGGCTGGCCCGGTGGTACAGCAAAGTTTGCACACTCTGCAGAATCTCTCACACATTGCTGATTTCATCATTTAAAAAGATTTCCAAATACCTATAGTGTATGGAATTCCATGGAAGCAAAAACTTGAAATTGGCTTTTTTAATCGAATTTTTGTCTATTTCCTGTACATACTGGGGGTTGGAGTTTTACTTTCATGACTTTCTTCTTTGCACAACTCGTGAGTGCTGACATTTAAAAAATATTTTTTGATTAAAAAAATTGAAAAAGTTACATTGAATCCTGAACAGGGTTATGCCCTGGTTTTGTAGCACTTTGGCCATTTTCTGAGTGCTCAACTGATCACTGACCACCTTCTGAAGAAACCCCAGGTGAGAAACTGATAGACGAGGAGAGATTTTCTAAAGGATTTGCTTAACATTTGTTCTTTTAGGTTTCTCAGACTGTCTTCTTGAAACAAGCCAGATCACGTGAAAACTGTGCATACTTCTCTATGTCATTAGACTGCACTGCCTCCAGAAATACCTTCAGTAAGGTTGATTCCAGCAAGGGGCATTTTCAAAAAAATCAATTTCTCAAAGAATCTTTTTTGTCTGTTTTTTCAAAATACTGAATTTGAGAATATCATCCATTAAAATTTTCAATATATTCTTATGAATTCCTTTTAGGTTTTGATCCTCGAGCTGTTATTGTTTTTCTGGTAGAGCAGTCCGACTCCTTCAAAGGGAGGAAGCCATCAGCCCTATTTCTATCTTTTTCTTGGATTCCAAGAAGCTAAGAGGAAAATTAGTGCTCAGTTGTATTTTAACAATTGAACTTGACTCTTGGATGCAGTAGAAAGAACCCATGCTCTGGCATCAGAAGCACCTGGTTTTGAATTCCAATTTACTGCTTATTGTATGACATGTTATTCAACTTTTCTAAGCCTCTGTTTTCTTGCCTGTGAAATAGGCATAAAGTTTCTTCCCCAGGGAATATTAATTAGTTAAAATACATAAAGCATTTCCAGCATTAGGTGCTGGACTAATTGTTAACTTCTATTTCCATATAGATAATATCTATCTTTTCTTTTTACGTGAACGTTCATTTTACTATTTGTTTCATGAACTTGATAAATACTTTCTTTAAAGGTATGCTTTTTTTTTCTGGTGAGGAAGATTGGCCCTGACCTAACCTCTGTTGCCAATCTTCCTCTATTTGTTTTCCTCCCCAAAGCCCCAGTACATAAGTTCTATGTCCTAGTTGCAGGTCATTCTAGTTCACCTGTGTGGATGCGGCTACAGCATGGCTTGATGAGCGATGTGTAGGTCCACACCAGCATCGGAACAGGCCAGCGCTGGGTGCCGATGAGCATGAACGGAACCACTATGCCACCTGTCCCGCCCCTTGATAAATATTTTTGTATTGAATTATTTAAAGCTAACTCAAAACTTAATTGTAACTAAATAATGATAACAGCTAATGTTTGCTGAGGGATTGCTCTCTTCCAGACGTCATGCTAAGTGCCTTATAGGTGTTCACTGGTTCACTTTTGGGAACAACCCTACAGGTCAGTCCTGTTACTCTCTCACTTTACAGACGACGGCCCCTAGACGCAGAGGGTTAAGGAGCCGGCCCAGGGCCGTGGGAGGTGGCAGGCCTTGAGCCTCAGCAGTCTGGATTTAGAGGTGGGGCCCCTCACACACGGTTGTTACTGCCTTCCAGTAGACCACGGGCTGTGAATCCACACATTGCAGAGTTTAAACCACATCGAAAGCCTTGCTTTTTTAAAGGCTCTGTTGGAGTTTATACATATACCCTAGTTCCTAAACGCTGGAAACCATGTTGGTAATTTCATGACTTTAATTTTCCAAACGGAAAAGGGTTCATCGCACGCTGGCCTTCCCTGCACGAGAAGCTCCTGTTGCTGTAACGAGAATTTGGATCGGTCTCAGGAATAAATGGGGGACATAGGAAGTCTTCCGTAAGAGCGGGGCCATTGTGTCCACGCGGGTCCCTTGTCCCTCTCTGCTCTCCGCCTCACATGCTGCCTCCGGGCTGTGGTTCAGAAACCCGTCTCCAGTGTGACCCGCACCTGCCGCCCTTCCTGTTGCCAGCCTTCGGCTCTTCTGCTCTGTGTCAAGTCTTGCCCTTTCCTGCCGTTGCTCTGATGGAGCCACCACACACCCAGAGGCAAAAGTAGGGAAAGGACATTACTATGGCATTTTTATTTGGTTGGAATGAAATCTGTGAACAGGACCCCAGGAATAAATGTTTATACCAAAGCAAGACCCTGTCACAATTCAGAATTAAGAGACCAAGGAGTGTGAGAGAAACATGCCAAAGGGAAAAGCAGAGACAAATGGCACCGGGCTACCCCTAAGCTAGAATACGCTTTGTCAGGGCCCCGGGGTGGTCGCCTCTCCTTGTATCCTTACACTTACAGCAAGTAGGAGACTTTTCTTTTCTTTCAAGCCACATAACATTAAAATAAAGTGAATTCTTGGAATCCCCTTCATTTTATCCTCCTCTCTCCTCAGAACATTCACCATTCAACCCACGTGTAATGGAAGACCCACTTCATTCTGACATTCACATGGCTTTCCTTCTGACACGATTAGGCTGGAAGAACAATAGAAGGATGTTCACTGGTCACCAAAGGTATAAATTTTTAACCCAAAGCAACTTTAACTCTCTTGTTGGTCCATTAATTAGGTAGTTAAGGTTGGTCTCAATTTATCTGGAAACCCTCTGGTGTTATGAAGTTTCCAGGCCCTGGCCTCTGAAACTAGCCAGCTAGTGAATTCTGTATTTTAATCCTGTACTATGCCAATTTCCAAATATATTGGACAAATTCTCTAGCGTCGCCTCTTATATTTCTCCTTGACTATGTACTTGTTGATCTCTCTTCTCTAGATTCTAAGCAAATTGAGGCCAAGAAACTGCTGAGTCCATATTTGAATCTATTACAGGACTTTCCAGAAGCTCAACAAATATTAAACTGGAATATGCTAAATAAGTATTTTCAATGCCTAAAACATTTCTTGTGATTGCAATGTTATGATTTCCTTTGACCACTTTCAAGTTTATAAATCATATCATTGTCACCAAAGCTTAGTGAGGTTTTCTCTGTTTTGGAGAGGAATATATGTAAATGAGGATATGAATGACCATTTTCAGTTTCATGAAGAGAAGGCACGTTGCAACCATCAATTTGCACTGAAAATATTATAATTAGAACAGAGATAATCCCTGGAAATCTTTGAAGAAAGGCTGATGAAACGGTTTTAGAGAAAGCTTCCATTTTCTAACCAGCCTACGAAAAGATTTAATCTGCTTTTTTAGGCAGTTCTTACAGATGAGATTTCATAAAGCCTTAGCAAAACCCACCCATCTTGCTAGTCCTTTACCTGAAGAATGTGAAAGTGAAAATTTATTTCATTTTATAAACGTTTACTCAGGTTAGTTTCCTTTTGACTACAAATCTTGTGGTTATTTTTTTCAACAGCATCCAAGGGCCAAACCCCCCCTCCCCCTCCGTTAGAAATGGTACTACATTATCCTACTATTTTATGTAAAACTGATCTTAAAAATAACCGCTAGATGGCAATAAGGCATAAAATGTAGGTCTGGCAAGAGGACGCCCATTAATAGTTCAAAGGAGCAAGAAGAGAAGCTGGCTCCTCACAGATGCTCAACGCCTCCCTTTCCCTTGGCATCCCCGAAGGATCCTAGAAGCTGCGGCTTGCCATGGCGGTGGTGGCTTCACGGGGCTGGGGAATAGGGACATAAGGACAAAGGAGCAGCAGAGAAGCCTCAGAGAGTGAAATGAACGTGAGCTTTGGAATTTGACAGCCCTGAGTTTGTCTTTGCTCTATCACTCATTGGATATGGGATCTTGGATGAACTGCTTGACTTTGGGGGGCCTCGGTTTCTCCACCCTTGAAACAGTAATATTAATACCTCATTCATAGGGCGTGATGAGGATCAAATGAGATGATGTATGAACAGCACCTTGTATGTGAAAGGTGCTTAAGAAATGGCTGCTATTACAGGGCCAAGATTTGTTATCTGAAACCCTTGGGGCCAGATTTGTTTCAGAATTCAGAATTTTCAACTGATAAAATAAAGCATAAATTATATATTTGTGCTCAGTTGGGAATGGGCAACATTCTAGGATCAAACACGTTTATGTTTCTGTAGGAAAATATGTTCACAGTACACGGAATAAATAACATATCCTATTATCAGAGCAGACCACATTTTGTCACCAATGAGTTAGAAAAATGCTTGATTTTTGGAGATTTGGGGGTTTTGGAATTGCAGATAAGGGATTGTCTGAACTCTCCATTTATACACCATTTCGGCATGATCCTATACTAACTCAGAGCCTAGCAGCACACAGGCCCTGAGTGAAGGCTGGCGAGAATGTTCAGCCGGTCCCTTTTCTTGCCATGGCATCCCCATCAGCCTGGGTAAACCATTATGCTAACTACTCTCTTTACAAGATTTTATTTTCAGAACTTGCACCTGACAAGATCACTGCATAAAAAGCAGGGACAAAATACATAATTTTCTATACCCAAGCATAAGAATTCTTGATGAAGAGAAAAGCTTATACCAGAGCAGGCATTAAGAGCTCAAAATTAGAATAATAGCATTTATCAACTGAAGTTATCTTTTAAATTTTTCTTTCTGGCAAGCTTTATTTCAAAAGCATTGATAGAGGCACAAAGACGTGTTCTAGGAAAGATATCACCAAAAAGATATTGAAATTTTGCTTTTGAGAGATTATTCTAAGTATGTCACATTCAAATTTTTCTTAATGTGTTTTTAGCAAAGTGTTTTCAATCATTTCATTTGTGCTTACGAAACCTCTCCTCTTACACTGTTGGTCTCCAAGGGCAGAAACCAGCCTTTCTCTTGTTTTTCTCTCTTTGTAATCTCTAGCAGGCTTATAACTTGTAGGGTGCTGTATTTGAAGGAGATGTTAGATGAATGCTGGCTTTCTCAGCTTTAAATAGCAAAGGTTCTTCCACTGCAGCTCAGATGTTCTCAGGGAATAAGTTAGACACAAGTGAGAGTTATGTTAACTCTTTCAGAAAATAAATACATCACAGATAGCCGAGGAAAAGACATTTATCTTAATGGTTTGAAGGAGCTGGAGGCAGGGTTCACACAGTGGACAAATCTGCCTAAACGTAATCTGGAGGAGGATTTCTTCTATATTTTGTGTACCTAAGATCTAAAATGGAAACTGATCGAAATAGCGGTAGCATGCCTTAGAAACAGTTTCAGTTACATTTTATCAAAATTAGTAGCCCGAGGGGAACCATGCCCACAGTGCCATGTATAAAGCTGCCTCTGGTGTTTCTGAACAAGAAAAATCTGGTCACCAGAGTCACTGAGGAGAGTAGAACTCCATCGACGGATGTTGACCACGGGAGAGGGAACAAGAAACAGACCGTGGGCTTCCTGGGTGAAGAACCTCTGATGCTCCCCAGGAGCCCACAGGATAAAGCCAGCTCTCGACCAGGGCGGGCGCGGCCCCCGCCATCCGCTCTCAGCCCCTGCTTTCTCAGTCTCATCTCCCTATTTGGGGGCCACATTGGGGTATTTGCTCAGTGTCCTTGGATTTTCTTAAATTGTGTCTCTGAGACTTTCCTTTGCCCTGAATGTCCTTTCGCCCACCTCATGCCTCTCTTCACTTCTCTGCTAGAATGGTCTACTCATTCTTCAGGACCTGGTTCAGATAAACACTACCCTGAGGAGACTTTCTGGGCTGCCATAGCACATCCTATTTAAAAGCATTTGAATTATTCTGTATTTTTTCTCTGCTCATTTGTGAACCCTGATGGGTTTGCAAGAAGGAGTACTTTGTACTTGTCTTTTCCTTCAAGTACTGAATACAGTACTTGGAAATTCATGGACATTTAATCCATGCTTACTATTTATTTTACTTATTTATTATTATTTTGGTGAGGAAGATTGTCACCGGGCTAACATCTTTGCCAATCTTCCTCTATTATATGTGGGATGCTGCCACAGCGTGGTTTGACGAGCAATGCTAGGTCTGTGTCTGGGATCGGAGCCTGTGAACCCTGGGCCACAGAAGTAGAGCACGTGAACTTAACCACTATACCACCAGGCAGGTCCCAGTGCTTGCTATTTTTGATAAAAAGTTGAGTTGAGTATGGGCCAACTCACTGGCATAAAGTCTGTGGTGAATGTTTAAAGAGAAGGACGAGACTCTCCCTTTGTTGCCCTGTTTTTCTCCTCTTGAACGTAATTTACAAATGAGGAAAGGTGACCGGCTCAAGGTTATGCAGCTAATAAGTAGTAGAGGCTTGGCCCTATGTCAAGTGCCCAACTGCCAGTCCAGCGTGTTTCCACAGCTCTGCAGCCTACAAATGAAAAGGCACAAAGACCGCTTCGCTCTAGCACGTCAGCATCCCCACGTGGTACTGCTTAATGGTTTTCCAAGTGACTCTGTGGATAAACGTAAAATATGGTATGCTCTTCTTTCTTCTTTCTCTTAACTGGGTAAGTTACTACCCCAGAAGGAACTTATTTAGGCATAGGGAAGAATTATTAAAGGAAGTTTAGTTTGCTAAATCTCAGTGGGGATGGGCTGTTTCAGAGGTTTTGCTTTGTAAGCTTCATGCAATCCTAATGGCCACTTTTCAAGAAATTGGCTGACAGAGGATGGATGAATCAATGACTCCCTTGTATCTGCAGAAATGCAAGAGCTTCCCTTGACTTTGAGAACACGTTTATGTCAGGGGTTCACATGTAAATTCTTCTGTGTTTTTCCCATTAATTTCAGAGGAAACTGTACAGATAAATATATTTGTGTAAAAAATTTTGATTGTGCAAATATAATACAAAAATGTCACATTTCTCATCCATTTGAGTGACTTGATTAATTTTCCAGCATGAGTTTGGCTACAGTGAAGATTATATATCATACGTCTAACTTGGTAGAAGTCCAACTTTGTGGTTTGTCACTATTTTGCTATATTCAATTCTCTAGGTATTTTGTGAGGATTTTTTCTATATGACTTTTTCAAAAAGTCAGCCAATAAGCACACAGTTAACATAAACAAAGGTTTCATTGTCTTTCTGTGATGGAAAAATTTTGTTCACCATATGGTTTGTCATTCTCAAAACTATTATCCTGAAAATCCATGATATTTTCCTATGGCTATGCTACAGTCTTTTATCTTTTAGTTAACTACTATTAGCAGTTTCTTTTTCGAATGCTTTATTCACAATATTTTTGTTTTCATAAACTTAATATTTTTTTATTATGGAAAATTCTAAATATGTCCAAAAATAGAGGCAATAAGCCATCATATACTCATCATCTAGCTTCGATAATTATCAACCCATGTCCAATATTTTTTCCGGTGTACTCCCACCCAATGCCTGTCCCCTCTGAATTATTTTGAAGCAAATTCCAGATATCATATCGTATTATCTGTGAATATTTTCCTTTGTATCTTTTAAAAAAACAAGGACTTCCTTTTTATAAACATAACCATAATATCAATAACCACCACCTCCTCCCCCCCCCCCGCCAAAGAGTAGTTCCACAATATTATTAAAGATCCAGTCAGTATTCACATTTTCCTAATTGTACTACGTATGGATTTATAGTTTGTTTCTTTGAATCAGGATCCAGATAAGGCTCATATGCGAAGTTGATCAGTCAGTCACTGAAGTCTCTTTTTATTTACAGGCTTCCCACCCTTCCCGCTCACCCCTTCTCTCCTAAACAGGGTTGTTTGTCCTGCGCAGTTTCCCACAGCCTGTTTCTGCCGATTACATCCCTGTGGTGTCATTACGTGTTTGTTCCTCCATCACCTGTACTTCGTGTAAAATGGTAGTTAAATCTAGATGCTTGATTAGATTCTAGTTCTTTTCTTTCCTTTCTTTCTTTTCCACCAAAGAGTTCTTCATAGATAGTACTGTTTACTTTCATCAGGAGGTAGATATGGTCTGGCTGACTCTACACATTGATGCTCATTGCCTGGATCCTTGGAAAGGCAGGATAAATGCTTGATTCCTTTCTTTTGATTACTAGTATGATGAGTTGGTTCAGTAATGTCCTCAAATGTAACCAAACACTAAACATAGTTGCTATGTTTCAATCCTCTGCTTTCCTATTCTTATTGATGCTTAATTGTCTTATACTTAGCCAATGGGTGCTTATTTAATTAGATCCTGAGTCTTTTTGATATGATCCTAGTTATAGTTGATAGGTTCCTTGATATCTGGTTTGCAAAGATGTCCCAAGCCCTGATTCCTTTTGGTAATACGTGGTATTTAGAGACCCAAGTTTGGGTTCTGTGAGTCCTTATTGCTACTGGATTGGTCCTTGTTTCTAGGCCTTTCAGTAAACAGAACTAGGAAATATGCATTGTTTTTTAAAGATAAAATACACCATGGGTTCATATTGATATATCCACTTTAAATTCAGTAATTTAATCAATCCCATATCTTTATCTACTTTCTCCCACACCAACAATCTCAGTATTCAAAGATAGAAAAATAATCACTCATTTACCTTGTCTCAGTTTACACACACAGTCAGCTCAGAATAACAATATTAACACTCCCAACAACATTCTGATTACTAGAAAAAGTCTGAAAATTACGCTATGATTGTTAGCTCTTCTTTTCCTTGAGGTATAGCCACTAGAGTTTGCTCAAAGCAGTCGCTAGGGCTAGCTGTCTGTGTGCCTGTGCCACCAACTAGAAACTTAAGTTTATTGTTTACTGCTATATATGGTTTTAGGCTTTACAGTTTTTGCTTTGATTGAGCTAAATTTTGTTTAATTGAAAATAAAATATCTACATGATTCCAAGGTGTATTTAAAGAAATCTAGCATCAATTTCTGTCCGCTGCACACTATTTCCTCCTTCCTCCTGTAAGTAAACCATTCCAACTGGTTTTGCTTTATTTGTATTCTTTCATTGATTTTTAAATGTAAGCAAACACTATTTATATATTTATATTTTTATGTCCAATGTAAATATGTGTCCTTCATGTTTTATTTTCTCTCTCTTTGGTGTATCTTTTGTTGTTTAGAAAGGTGTTCACTTTTAAAATGATTGTCTCTTAACTTTAGTCTTTATTTTTACTGTGGGTAAATTCTGGACAAAACCACTTTCCCTTGATCCTCCTGGCAGATGTATTGGTAGTTACTAGTTACCACTTATTGTAGGACGAGCGTACACTTTTCTGAAATAACATAGCCACCCTGCTAAGCCTGTCCACTTAGCCACCTGCGAGCAGCACGTCTTGTCCTTCTGACGGGACAAGGGTTTGTTCACAGCAAAAATGAAACCAATGGAAACATCGGGCACTGGTATCTCCATTATTGAGGATTAAGCAAGAGTTACCAGACTTGAAGGAAACTGGATTTAAAAAGAAGCTCCTAATTGTCTTCTCTCTAGTCATTGACATATTTTTCTCCTATTGCCTGAAAAATGTGCCATTTCCAGGACCCTGAGGGGCGCTATTTTCTTAGCCGGAGTTAATTT